>NW_028245430.1:0-56504 GCF_964263255.1 Lissotriton vulgaris
CCCAAAAAAGAAACGTGTATTGGAGCACATGAGGGCAATTAAGAATGTTGACATGAGCTATGCCACTGCGCGCCACTGGTTACGCTTCCATAACAGCGATGTTAATCATTTTTCCTTCTTTGGCATTGACAGAATTCCTGCGAACCCGAGAGGGGGCAACAGACTTAAGCAGCTACGTGTCCTGGAATCCCAGTACATCATTCATCTGGATTCAAGAAACCCCTTTGGCTTGAACGAGGATGAGGAGTTACACGTGCATATTGGCTGAAAACCCTATGTTAGGCCTTTATAGTATACCTAACCCCTGCACTTGACCCTCATCTCTACCCCCTTCCCAGCTGTTGTGTTTGCAACGTCCAACTCACACTTTCCTTCAGAGAGGGCTCTATCTGTCGATAGATGTGGAGTTAGGAGCTTCATATTAGAGCTTTGACTAGACGACCACCTCACGACCCACAAGGTCAAGCACATGGGGTAGCTCACTCCTGATGAGCAACCCATCACTACATCACTTTGGTTAAAATTTCCCACATTCCCTCGTTTGCACACTACCTCATCCCGGATGTATGACGTTACAACGCATGTTATTACAACGCATGCTTTTACAACGCATTTTTTACAACGCAAAATATATTACAACGCAATATTTTACAACGAATACTATTACAACGCAATATAGAGTTACTAATGAAAAAGTACTATTACAACGAAATCCATTAACACGCATACATTTACAACGCATTTAAATAATATATATATTTTTTTTGTAATATAAAATCTGCCACGGGATGCAGGAAAATTAGGGGTTTTGGGTGGGGAAGTGTATTAAAATGTGGTGATAAACTACACGGAAAAGCTCTGAATTTCTTAAAAATACTTACCTTATGAACGGATTATTTATTTAATTAAATAAATAAATAAATGAATTTCTTAAAAAAGTAAAATAAATCCTGGCATGGGATGCAAGGAAATTAGGGGTTTTGGGTGGGGAAGTGTATTAAAATGTGGTGATAAACTGCACGGAAATGCCCCGAAATAACATAGATTTTCAAATTAATACTCGAGTAACAAAATAAATACTCGAGTATCAAAATTAATACTCGTATTTATGAAAATTCACATATTTTACCGAGAGAACGATTTACTTTTTAAAACAACGTGAAAACGATTATTAAATAAAAGAAAAACAAACTTTGTTGAGAAACAGAAATATTTTACATACAGAGAACCGCCATTTTAAGCACTGTAGTTTAAAATGAAGTCCATCTACCATTGCCATGACATAAAAGATCAACAATACTTTCAAAATGGATGCCAAAACGGAACAAAACTGTCAAAACATTACTTCAAAACACAACATTTTAAATTATACGTTTTCACATTATATAAATGAAAATAAAAATATAAAAGTAACGGTGTAAATTAAAGAAATAATGTTGCTAGTGACGAAAAGTTATAAATACGTGCAAGACACCATTTTTAAGTCAGTTGATTATCAACTAGCAGAGTGACCAGACGTGAAAACCTGACCCTCTGACCTCTTCAACGTAATATCAGCCAAAGCCAACTTTGAAGCATTTTTTCAATCACATTGAAGTAAGTTAAGAAAACGAAGTTAAAAAATGTTTAATTATAGCATTTGAGCAGCAATATGTTAGAAATATATATTTTTTAAATAGAATAAATAATAGAATATTAACCTTTAACTAAGGAAATACCTGAAAATATTTACAAACATCTGTAAAAATTCCAAAAAATATATAAACGTTACTAATATTAAAACGTAATTTTTTAAAAGAAAGTATTCTATTCAGAAATATACTATATTGTTTTTAAAACAACAAAAAATATTTATTTCATTTAGAAACAGTTCTCCAACCAAGTGAGACGAATAAACCAGCTTTTCAAAATAAAGCTTTTTTGATAAACAGCGACACTACTCACCACGATTTAAAATAAGGTACTTTTTTCCTATTTACCAAAACACATAAGTAAAGACCTTACCTTACCTTCCGATGTAACAATCCATACCTTAAAATTATTCTTTTCTCACAGAAAAACGAACTTGGTTTAAGAAAAAACCCATTCATTTTCGAAATACAATCGTCGAGATTTTAAAAAAGGTAATTTTTTTATATTTAATTAAAGTATAAATAATACATGAAATAATGCCATAAAAACGGATTTTAAAATTCTACCTACTACTTGAAAATGCAACAGTACAGAAAGTGTGACATGATGTAGAATTTTCAAATTAAAATCCAACAACTACATACTGCAGCTGTTAAAAAATGTGGGACGGTTTAGAATAAACAATAACTAAAGCAATTTCAAAACAATGCAATTCTAGAGAAAACAACAGTTTAATTTGTAAAATTAATTAGAATGCCTACACAATAAAAATGAAGCAGTAAGAAAGTATGTTGATGTTTTGAAAATAACAATTATTTATTATTTAAAACTTGTAAGTTATCACTAGATCATAATCAATAAAAAACAGATTTTCATAAAATGTTTTTAATACATTTTAGATACTCAAATTTATCTTGTGAAGCACTGCAAACAAGAACAAAAACTGAGAATACCAGTCGACAAAGAAAGTCAAAGAAAAACATATTAAAAAACTAGGATTATCAGTAAGGTAAGTGCTGGATAGTGTAAAGGTGCAACTTACTATTATAACTCCAGGAAAGTGTATCAGTAGGGTAAGTGCTGGATAGTGTAGAAGTGCCACTGACTATTCAAACTCCAGGAAGTGCATCAGTAGGGTAAGTGCAGTATAGTGTAAGGGTGCCACTTACTATCCGAACTCAAGAAAAGTGCATTAGTATGGTAAGTGCTGGATAGTATAGGAGTACCAAATACTATTCTAACTCCAAGAAAGTGCATCAGTAGTGTAAATGCAGGATACTGTAGGGGTGCCACTTACTATTCTTACTCCAGGAAAGTGCATGAGTAGGGTAAATGCTGGATAGTGTAGGGGTGTCACTTACTATTCTAACTCCAAGAGAGTGCATGAGTAGGGTAAGTGCTGGATAGTGTAGGGGTGCCACTTACTATCCTAACTCCAGGAAAGAGCATCAGTAGATTTAATACTGGCTAGTGTAGGGGTGCCACTAAGTATTCTAATTGCAGAAAGATGAGGCAGTTTGAAAAAAATTAAAGAGTGATAATACAGTGTTTAAAATTAAATAAAAGCATAATAATGTTGTAATTTTGCACACCATCAAAAACTTCAAAAATGAAATGCACATGAAACATTTAGAAAACATATAAAACATTCTCCAATTGTATTTTTAGAGCCAAACCAGAAAATCTAAACTCGAAAGAGCAATCAAGAAAGAAGCCCATACAAAAACAAGTTAGAAAACCAGGAAGAAGACAAAGAAGCAAACTCCAAAAACTAAAGGTAATTTATAAATATAAACACATCTAATCCGCAAAATAAATTGCAAAAGTTGATTTGAAAAGTTTGTAAAAAGCAAATAAAGAGCCACAGTAGAGTAAGTAATGACATTTTTAGAAATATCACTTACTATTCTAACTCCAGGAAGGTGCATCAATAGGGTAAGTGCTGGATAGTGTAGGGGTGCCACTTACTATTCTAACACCAGGAAAGTGCATGAGTAGGGTAAGTGCAGGATAATGTAGAGGTACCAATTACTATTCTAACTCCAAGAAAGTGCATCAGTAGGGTAAGTGCTGGATAGTGTAGGGGTGCCACTTAATATTATTAGTCCAGGAAAGTGAATGAGTAGGGTAAGTGCTGGATAGTGTAGGGGTGCCACTTACTATTCTAACTCCAAGAAAGTACATCAGTAGGGTAAGTGCTAGATAGTGTAGAGGTGCCAATTACTATCCTAACTCCAGGAAAGAGCATCAGTAGATTTAATGCTGGCTAGTGTAGGGGTGCCACTAAGTATTCTAAATCCTGAAAGATGAGGCAATTTGAAAAAAATTAAACAGTGATAATACAGTGTTTAAAATTGAATAAAAGCACAATAATGTAATTATGCACACCATCAAAAACGTCAAAAATGAAATGCACATGAAACATTTAGAAAACATATAAAACATTCTCCGATTTTTTTTAAAGCCAAACTAGAAAAGCAAAACTCGAAAGAGCAATCAACTAAAAACCCCAAACAAAAACAAGTCAGAAGACCAGGAAGAAGACGAAGAAGCAAACTCCAAAAACCAAAGGTAATTTATAAATATAAACACATCTAATCCGCAAAATGATTTGCAAAAGTTGATTTGAAAAATTTGTAAAAAGTAAATAAAGAGCCACAGTAGAGTAAGTGATGACATTTTTAGAAGTATCACTTACTATTCTAACTCCAGGAAGGTGCATGAGTAAGGTAAGTACTGGATAGTTTAGGATAACACTTACTATTCTAACTCCAAGAAAATGCATCAGTAGGGTAAGTGCTAAAAAGTGTAGAAGTGCCACTTACTATTCTAACTCCAGGAAAGCGCATCAGTAAGGTAAGTGCTGGATAGTGTAGAAGTGCCACTAACTATTCTAACTCCAGGAAAGTGCATCAATAGGTTAAATGCTGCATAGTGTAGGGTTGCCACTGAGTATTCTAACTCCAGGAAAATGCATCAGTAGAGTAACTGCTGGATAGGGTGGAGGTGCCACTTACTATTCTAACTCCATAAAGTGTATCAGTAAAGTAAGTGCTGGATAGTGTAGAAGTGCCACTTACTATTGTAACTCCAGGAAAGTGCATCAGTAGAGTAACTGCTGGATACTGTAGAAGTGCCACTTACTATTGTAACTCCAAGAAAGTGCATCAGTAGGGTAAGTGCCAGATAGTGTAGAAGTGCCACTTACTATTCTAACTCCAGGAAAGTGCATGAGTAGGGTAAATGCTGGATAGTGTAGGGGTGCCACTTACTATCCTAACTCCAGGAAAGTGCATCAGTAAAGTAAATGATGAATAGTGAAGAGGTGCCAATTACTATTCAAACTCCAGAAAAATGCATCAGAAAACTAAGTGCTGAATAGTGAAGGAGTACCAATTACTATTCTAATTCCAGAAAGATGAAACAGTTAGAAAAAATTGAAACAGTGATAATACAGTGTTTAAAATTAAAATAAAACACAATAATGTTGTAATTTTGCACACCATCAAAAACTTCAAATATCAAATAAACATGAAACATTTAGAAAAGATATAAAACATTCTCCAATTGTTTTTTAGAGCCAAACCAGAAAGGAAAACTCGAAAGAGCAATCAAGAAAGAAGCCCATACAAAAACAAGTTAGAAGACTAGGAATAAAACAAAGAAGCAAACTCCAAAAACCAAAGGTAATTTATAAATATAAACACATCTAATCCGCAAAATAAATTGCAAAAGTTGATTTGAAAAGTTTGTAAAAAGCAAATAAAGAGCCTCAATAGAGTAAGTAAAGAATTTTTTAGAGTTATCACTTACTATTGTAACTCCAGGAAAGTGCATCAATAGGGTAAGTGCTGGATAGTGTAGGGGTGCCACTTACTATTCTAACTCCAGGAAAGTGCATGAGTAGGGTAAGTGCTGGATAGTGTAGAAGTGCCACTTACTATTCTAACTCCAGGAAAGTGCATCAGTAAGGTAAGTGCTGGATAGTGTAGGGGTGCCACTTACTATTCTAACTCCAGAAAAGTGCATGAGTAGGGTAAGTGTTGGATAGTGTAGGGGTGCCACTTACTATTCTAACTCCAAGAAATTGCATGAGTAGGGTAAGTGCTGGACAGTGTAGAAGTGCCCCTTACTATTCTAACTCCAGGAAAGTGCATCAGTAAGGTAAGTGCTGGATAGTGTAGGGGTGCCACTTACTATTCTAACCCCAGGAAAGTGCATGAGTAGGGTAAGTGCTGGATAGTGTAGGGGTGCCACTTACTATTCTACCTTCAGGAAAGTGCATAAGTAGGGTAAGTGCTGGATAGTGTAGGGATGCCACTTACTATTCTAACTCCAGGAAAGTGCATCAGTAGGATAAGTGCTGGATAGTGTAGAGGTGCCACTTACTATCCAAACTCCAGGAAAGTGCATTAGTATATTAAGTGCTGGATAGTGTAGGGGTGCCACTTACAGTTCTAACTCCAGGAAAGTGCATCAGTAGGTTAATTGCTGGATAGTGTAGGGGTGCCACTTAGTATTCTAACTCCAGGAAAGTGCATGAGTAGGGTAAGTGCTGGATAGTGTAGAAGTGCCACTTACTATTCTAACTCCAGGAAAGTGCATGAGTAAGGTAAGTGCTGGATAGTGTAGGGGTGCCACTTCCTATTCTAACTCCAGGAAAGTGCATCAGTAGGGTAAGTGCTGGATAGTGTAGGGGTGCCACTTACTATTCTAACTCCAAGAAAGTGCATCAGTAGAGTAAGTGCAGGATAGAGTAAGGGTGCCACTTACTATTGTAACTCCAGGAAAGTGCATCAGTATGGTAAGTGCTGGATAGTGTAGGGGTGCCACTTACTATTCTAACTCCAGGAAAGTGCATCAGTAGAGTAAGTGCAGGATAATGTATAGGTACAAATTAGTATTATAACTCCAGGAAAGTGCATCAGTATTGTAAGTGCTGGATAGTGTAGAAGTGCCACTTACTATTGTAACTCCAGAAAATTGCATCAGTATAGTAAGTGCTGGATAGTGTAGGGGTGCCACTTACTATTCTAACTCCAGAAAAGCGTATCAGTAGGGTAAGTGCTGGATAGAGTAGGGGTGCCACTAACTATTCTAACTCCAGGAAAGTGCATTAGTAGGGAAAGTGATGGATAGTGTAACGGGTGACACTAACTATTCTAACTCCAGGAAAGTGCATAAGTAGGGTAAGTGCTGGACAGTGTAGGGCTGCCACTTACTATTCTAACTCCAAAAACTTGTATAAATAAGAAAATAAATATACAATTCAAAATATAAAACAAAGACATAGAAAAACATAGTAATTTATTTTTCTCATTTAATTTTTTCAACAGATAATGTCAAGCCAGGCCACAGCATCTTACACTAAATCAAGGAAAGGAAACAGACTTCTCAAACATTGTGGGTATATATATTGTAATGAAAGGATAAGTGAACCAAGGAGACATTGGAGGTGTGTGCAATATTATTCTTCCTGTTGCAGCGGCAGAGCGGTTACTGTTGGTGACAACCTAATCAAAACAACTGAACATAACCACTCTGCCTCTGCAATAGAGATAGAAATACGTGTTATGTTATGTTATGTTAAGGAATGCTTGTAAAGCGCACTGTCACCGTGGGTTTCCTGGCGCTGATCTGAAGCTGAGAGAGGCAGAGGGGGATTTAGCGAAATTATGGGAAAAGCCAGGTTTTAAGGGATTTACGAAATTGGATGAGAGAGTTAGAAGTTTTGACCAAAAGAGGGAAAGAGTTCCAAAGTTTAGGGGCTAAATATGCGAATCTCCGACCTCCAGAACGGCAGAGTTTGATGGAAGGGACAACCAGGAGGTGAAGGTGAGAGGATCTCAGATTGCGTGAGGGACAGTAGGGCCTGATGAGGGATTTCAGAAAGGCGGGGCAAACACCGGTTAGAGATTTAAAAGTAAGGCAGCCGATCTTGAAGGCTGCCCTCGAAGTGACAGGGAGCCAATGCAATTTGGTGAGGAGAGGTTTGGCAGATTGCCATTTTGGAATCCCGAAAGCCAGTCTCGCCGCTTGGTTCTGAACTATTTGCAGTCTGAGGAGAGAGGATTTGGGCAGACCATGGTAAATAGAGTTCGAGAAGTCCAAGCGGGAGAGGACAAGAGCCATGATAACTTGAAGCAAGGCTTCGGGAGTCAGGAGATAAGCCACCTTCCTGATCCTCCGCAGCTGATGCATGCAGGAAGAGACCACCGCCCCTATCTGGGGCCCGAGGGATAGCTCGGAGTCAATAGTGACCCGAGACTTTTCACCAAAGCCACAGGGGTAGGGGGGGGCCAAGTTCTGCCGGCCAGAAGTGCGGACCCCAGTGGGCAGAGCTCCTACCCGGGAGAAGGAGCTCCGTCTTTCCGGGGTTCAGTTTGAGTTGGTTCAGGCACATCCACTGGAGGATATGGGACATAACTGCCTGGAAGTTAGAGATAGCAGAAGAGGAGTTAAGAGGAAAGATGAGTTGCAGGTCGTCAGCGTAGTTGAAGACGGTGATGTCCCACTGCCTCAGAGAGAAAAGAAGAGGTCGAAGATAAAGGTTGAAAAGAAGAGGAGCCCTGGGGGACCCCGCAGAGTGATTGCTCCCTGGGTGCCCTGAAAGTACCCAAGCTGAGGGTCTGAGACCTCCCGGTCAAGAAGGATTCGACCCATGCCAGCGCCAGGCCCTGGATGCCGGCCTGCTCGACACGGTGGAGAAGGATGTTGTGGTCCACCGTGTCGAAGGCGGCCGACAGATCTAATAGTACCAAGGCCTGGGGGGTACCCTTGTCAGCGCCGTCTCTCAGAGCATCCAACACGGCCAGGATCACTGCCTCCGTAGAGTGGCCAGGCCTAAAGCCGGCCTGGTTGGCCTCGAGGAAGTTGGAGCTCTCGATGAACTGTGAGAGACAGGCGGTGACGTGAGCTTCCAGGATTTTAGAGAAGAAGGGCAGGAGGGAGATAGGTCGATAGTTCGCCGGAACTGCGAGGTCGGCTCCAGGCTTCTTCAATAGAGGCACCAAAACGGCCTCCTTGAAGGAGCTGGGCTTAGTACCAGAGGAGAGAGAGGAATTCAGTAAAGTAAGAATACAGTCAGGTAAAGAGTGGCAGATGTCCCGAAGTATGGATGGAGGGCAGCAATCGTCCGGAGATCCAGACTTGATGTGAACGGCCAGTGTGGCCAGGGATGCAGGGTCTAGAAGGGGAAACTGTGTGAGGGAAAGAGCGTTGTGAGGGGGGGGGACCGAATCAGCGCCAGGAAGGGTGACCGGGATGGTGTCCTTAATCAAAACAATTTTCTGTACAAAGAACGTGCTAAGCGCATTACAGGATTCCTGTGTGGGAGCCTGCGTCGGGAGCGTCCTGGGGTCAGAAGTAAATTCATCAAGAACTTTGTAGATTTCCTTCGACTTGCAAGGGGCTGCTAAGATTCTTTCAGAGGCATAGGCTTTTTTGGCCGCAGAGATAGCTTTTTTATATGTATTGCGAGCGGCCACGTAAGAATCTCTGCTTGACGAACAGTAATCTCTCCTCCACTTACGCTCCAGTTGGCGAAGTTCCAGATGTAAGGTTTTAAGTTGAAAATTGAACCATTTATGAGAGTTGCTGTGTCGAGATCGGGGGAATTTAGTTAGGGGGCAAAGATATCGCAAGCTGACGTGAGCCAGTTGGAGATGTTACCATCTAGCTCATTGGTGCAAATATCATTGGGAAGGAGGGGGCAGGTATGTGACAGGTGAAGCAGCAATTTAGAGTAGTCGGCGGCCCTCCACTTGCGGGCGGTGCCGCCCTCCCGCAAGGGGATCCTAATCTGACCGGTGACAGATATTGCGGTCTCGATCAGAAATTGGTCTGACCACACACAAGGCGGGCACGAAGATTTGACCCCGTGAACCCAGATGTGGTCAAGGATGTGACCACCGCTGTGGGTGGGAGATTTAACTAATTGAGTGAAGTTCAAGCTCAAGAGGGCTTCGAACAGTTCGGTGGCATGAGGTCCAGCGTCCTTATGCTGGAACCAATAATTAAAGTCGCCAAAAATGGCGACGCGGGGGGAGGAGGTGGTAAGATTAGCAAGCTGTTCAGTGAAGGATGAAGGGAAGAAGGGCATGGGGTGTGGGGGGCGGTAAAGAATTATAAAGGTGACAGCACCCACCTCCGTCCCAAGGCTGAGGACCAGGTTGTCCACTTCCGGGAGGATCAAGGAAGCGGTAGCGATGATCTTCAAGTTCTTACGTATTAGCTGCCACCCCCCCCCCCGGAGCGGCCTCCAGCGCGGTTGGTGTTCAATAAGTAATAGTCTGGAGGTAACGCCGCCAGGATGTCCAGAAGGGAGTTATCGGTGAGCCAGGTCTCAGATAGTAGGAGAACGTCTGGCTTCTCAGCCATGAGGAGAAGGAGGATGTCAGTTTGATGTTTAACAAAGGAGCGAGTGTTTAAGTATAGTAGACGAATTTGTGACTCGACAGGGGTAGGTAAGAAGGATGGCGAATCCAACCCCAAATGTGGGGGGATGTTCCTAGCAATACCAAGTGTGGAGATACGAGTCCAGATGGCAGGCGCTAGAGGGCTAGGAAAGGGTTGTAGGCTCATAAGGGCAGAAGCGGTGTAAGAGATAACAGTAGCAGCATCCCTGGCCCCGGGCGCAGACAAGCTGGACTTAGGCGCGACTTCGGCGCGCTGACGGCTTGCCCGCTGCGCCCGTCCGCTGCGCTCCCTGTGAGGGGGCGCCATTTTATAGGGCTGAGGTCGTGAGGGGCCGAGCGCTGCACCGCTCGCCTACTCACCCTCCTCACCCAAGATGGCGGCCAACAGCACGTCCCGGCAGGAAGTAATCTCCTGCGAGGATGAATGATGGCAAGAGGATAGCGGACAACAGTGCTGCCCAGCGCGCAGTAGATGTAAAGCCTGCACAACAAAAAAAGGTTAGACACAATTATAAGTTTTAAAAAGTTAAAATGATGCGCGGAGGGCGCAAAACACAGCGCGAGTCAGGCGAGTGGCTGAGATCCCACTGGCCGGCTCAAAGCAACCAATCAATTGGAAGTTGCCACACAATGGTTTTTATAGGGCTGAGTTCGTGAGGGGCCGATCGCTGCACCGCTCGCCTACTCACCCTCCTCACCCAAGATGGCGGCCAACAGCACGTCCCGGCAGGAAGTAATCTCCTGCGAGGATGAATGATGGCAAGAGGATAGCGGACAACAGTGCTGCCCAGCGCGCAGTAGATGTAAAGCCTGCACAACAAAAAAAGGTTAGACACAATTATAAGTTTTAAAAAGTTAAAATGATGCGCGCAGGGCGCAAAACACAGCGCGAGTCAGGCGAGTGGCTGAGATCCCACTGGTCGGTTCAAAGCAACCAATCAATTGGAAGTCGCCACACAATGGTTTTTATAGGGCTGAGGTCGTGAGGGGCCGAGCGCTGCACCGTTCGCCTACTCACCCTCCTCACCCAAGATGGCGGCCAACAGCACGTCCCGGCAGGAAGTAATCTCCTGCGAGGATGAATGATGGCAAGAGGATAGCGGACAACAGTGCTGCCCAGCGCGCAGTAGATGTAAACAATAAACAAAATGAAAGATATTGCATCCACCTCCAATGAAACTCCTGGTAAAATTTTAAGAGAGGTTGCACAATATGTCCCTGGATATGTTGCTTGTAATATGCCTACTATACCCAATTTGCGTAGAATTATTCAACGTAAAAAGCAGGCAAGTAGCACTCACACAGTTACCCCTCAAACTTTTGCAGACATAATTATTCCTCATGAACTTACTCTTTCTTTCTCTAATGAACCTTTTTTACTCTATGACAACCAAAACCCTCTTAAACGTATTCTAATATTTAGCACTCCCCGCAACCTTTTTAAATTAGAGAATACTGAAATTTGGATGATGGATGGGACGTTTAAATGTACACCCCATCCTTTCACACAAATTTACAGCATTCATGCACAGATTAACAAAAATGTAGTTCCGTTAGTGTATAGTTTGCTACCAGATAAGCAATCTGCAACCTACACTGAATTTTTGACAGTGATTAAAGAGAAAACATCCGGAAAAAGTCCTAGGAAAATCATTATAGATTTTGAATTGACTATGATCAATGTGATCAACAAAATGTACGTGGATACCCAAATTCAGGGATGTTTTTTTCATTTTTCCCAGGCATATTGGCGTAAATTACAAAAAACATCCCTGGTTACAGATTACTGCTCAGATAGCAAACTACAGGTTGAATTAAAGAAATTAACAGCACTTTGTTTTGTACCTCCTGAAAGTATAGACGAGTACTACACTGCAATTTCTGAATCAGAATATTATGTCGAAAATGAAGAAAAATTGGCACCCTTGTTAAATTACTTTGAGGACACATGGATTGGACGTCTGAGCAGATCGGGTCGCAGGAGGAAGCCACGTTTCCATGTGGAGTGGTGGAACTGCTACTCAACCTGTTTGGAAGGAGGTGCCAAAACAAACAATGCCATAGAGGGATGGTACAACTCCTTCAGTCATACAATTGGGAAACATCATCCAAATTTCTACTCTTTTTTGAAAACTTTGAAGAAGGAGCAAAGTTTTCAAGAAATAAGACTTGCACAGGCATTAACAGGTAGCCTAAATCCACGACCTTCAAAACAAACAAAGGAGATGTCCAAGAGACTATTGACAGTACTTCAACAATTTTCGTTGAGTGTGGCATTAGACTACCTGGAAAATGTTGCTAACATATTACATTTCTAATCAATTCTCACAAACTTACTTTCCTGCTTTGTCCTTAAATTATTTTTTACACTTTTATTCAATTGGCATTTTTTAAAACATTTTTTAAATTAATTTTCATCGGGTTCCCTTACCTTAAGAAGTCTTCTTTTTTTCTGTTCCACCATTTACAAATGTAGACAAATCCATTAGTAATTTTTTCCAAAAAAAAACCCTTACAATCCAAAGATAAGTCACTCTTCTCCTTCTTTAATTTTTAAATCACATTTTTTTATCCATTAAATTTAAAATGGAATATATTTACTTTTGAAAACATTTTGAGCGTTCCATTAAAAATATCCTTTCCTTCCTCACCACTTATTTTTTCCAAAGTGATGCTGGCTTGAAATTAATTTTTTTTTAAAACTAGTTTTTTTAAAAAAAGGGTTCATTTAAATATTTGACATATTTTTTCCAATTGTGAAAAAAAGAACAATGTTCTTATCTCTTAAATTTATACCTTCAAAAATCAGAAAAACCTATCAGAATATTTTTCAATTACTGTTTTTCGAATCGATACTTTTTCAATTTGTAATTTAAAAATCGATAATTTAATGCATTTTCTGAGTAAAGTATTCTTCTTTACAAGTAAAAAAATAATTTAAGTGCCATAAAATACAACCATATACATAACATAATTATTTCATTTTTTTTTCTTTTTTCTGTACTTTTTCAAACAGAAAAATTACGTTCTTGAAAACAAATCCGTCTACGTTACCCGAATCCTTTTGCATTCTTCTTTTTTCCAAAAATCCCTTAGAGCAAAATGTGACGTTCCCAACCTGTAATTTAATTTTTAAGGTTATGTAACATCACATCCTAACTGCATTTTTTCTCGCTAACTAAATGATATTGTATCACATTCCAACAAATCCGTCTTCTAAACCCAAATCCTTTTGCATTCTTCTTTTTTTCCAAAAAATCCCTTATAGCAAAATGTGACGTTCCCAACCTGTAAATTAATTTTTAAGGTTATGTAACATCACATCCTAACTGGATTTTTTCTCGCTGACTAAATCATATTGTATCACATTCCATTTTTTCCAAAAAACAACACGCAAAATAATTCCTTTAATTTGCTGGCCTATTAAATATTAAACCAAAGCAACCAATCAAACTTAAAAAACGAAAAGTACAACAATTTAATCTACATGCATCTCCCTTTATTTTTCCCACTTGCAATTCAAAAAACCAGTTTTCTTTATTACCAACCAAGCCAAAAGCAATCATTTTGCCAAAATAAAAAAAAACTATCCTATTTCTCTTCTACAAAACTTCAATAGCAATACATTTCTATCTCTACACAAAACATTAAACGTTCAAAATGTTTTCTATTAATTAAACACTTACTTATTTTTCAATCTTTACCCATAACTTTAATCGTAACATAACCCGACGAAGGCATATACAAGTAAAATGTTCAGCGACATGCTGAAAACAAACACTATACAACTTTTTTTTTCATCCGCAACCTCTCCTTATCCTTTCATTACAATATATATACATTTTTATCTATTTTTTACTTTAAATAAAGTTATTTAAGTTTCCTACCTTTAGCGCAGATCAGCATCCAGCTGCTTCCAGCAATCGATGCAATCCAAGATGGCCGCTTACGTCGACGTTAACGTAACGACGTGATCAAAATCTACCAAGATAAAAAAAGGACTATTTACTAAACAATTATTTTACTTATATTAAAATTTATTAAAAATAATATTTCGAAACATAAAATGTTACAAAAATATGGAGAATGTTAATAAATATATATATATCTTTTAAACATATTTTTAATAAAATAAAGCAAACTAAAACAATAAAGTCATGGTCTTTCTACTTTTATTTTTATTAAATGTGACTTTATAAATTATATTAAGACTACTATAAATTATGTTTATTATCATTTACCAGTATGCTAGTCTTGTTTCCATCTTCTCCCTCCTTCTTCTGTTGTTTTTCTACCTTGCTATTCAGTTCCTATTCAGTTCCGCGGGTTACTATAGAGTAGTCATTGAAATGAATGAAGGACTAAACCGTCAATTGGAAACTATGTAAATCCGTGGGAAATTTACTAAAAATGCATCTTAAAATAATCCTAACATTTATAAAAATTCCAAAATATTTTTAATATTTTAAAAAAATTAATACTTATTTTTTAAAAACCTTATTTTCCTTCAAAAAATTATTAATATTTTCAAAATAATAAAAACTCTTTTTTCTATTTTAAAAATTACCAGAGTATTATTTTTTTGAATATACCTAAGAATAATTTTATTTTATTATACATTTTATTTCTAATATTAAACATTACATTTTAATATTTTGTAAATTAAAAAATAAATAATAATTAGAAATTAAATATAGATAAAACAAATAAATTTTCTCAAAAGATACCTGAGTATTAATACTTTATTTAAATTCATTTTTCCACCAAATATTAATATTTATTAATTTAATATTTTAATATTTTCAATAAAGATACCTGAGTATTTATTCTTCAAATGAAATTCATTTTTCCAACATTTTACCAAAATATAAAAAATATTTGAAAATATAGATACTTAATTTTAATATTTTGAAAATTAAAAATTAAATAATAATTAGAAATTAAACATTGTAAAAACAAATATATTTTCATAGAGGATACCTGAGTATTAATTCTTCTAAATAAATTCATTTTTCAAACATTTATTTTAATTTAATATTTTAATATTTTAATATTTTCTAAAAATATTCCTGAGTATTAATTCTTCTAATTAAATTTATTTTTCCAACATTTTATCAACATTTATTAATATTTATTAAAATTAAATTATAGCTTCAAAAAGGCCTCTGTAATTCTACATAGAAATTAAAAGAATTTTTTTTAAATAAAATTTTATTAAATATATTTACGATGTAAAAACATGCGTTGTAATAGCACTCGCGTTGTAAAAGCATGTGTTGTAAAAACATGCGTTGTAATAGAACATGCGTTGTAATAGTTGCGTTGTAATAGCACTGCGTTGTAATAGTTGCGTTGTAATGGTTGTTTCCCCCTCATTCCACGTTTTAACTGCAAAATCACACCCAAATTTATACCTCTGTTGTAGGTCCTGTTAGGCTCTCAACAAATAGTATAGGGTTCACCTCCTGCACTATTCACAGGGCTAAAAGATTGATTTTAGCACCTTTTTGTTTACATCTAGCCATTTCCCTGGATTGGCTTTTTAAGCCGGGTTACCCCCTCACCCCCTGACCTAGCCCCATCCCATAGGACATACGATTCCGTAATATTCTCTTGGCAGTTTGTTAACAGTCATATAGAAAGATTGGCCACCCGACCGTGACTTAGAAATTTGTCCTGTGTGTAAACTCAATTTTCTTTCTTCCATCATTTTCAGAATTAAATGTACTGACCAAATGTCAGATATGTTAAAGATTCACGACTATTGTAGTTCTAATTGGGTTGTGGTCCTATGTCAATTTCCACTACTCCCCTAGTGCACTTTATAATGGTGACTGCGTGTTTGTGTGGCTGGCGAACGAAGAAGACCGCCTGGGCGAAACGCGTCGCCAATAAACGATTTGGGGGGGTTTCGTCAAGGGGGGGCCGAGAAAAAAGGGGGGTCCCAAAACACATTTTTCCCATTCATTTTTCCATAGGGCGTTTGGCCTCACTTTTAGCTCGAACGGCTGAATGGATTTGCACGAAACTTGGCAAAATTGTAGGGACTGTTAGCCCGATGTGCCTTAGCTAGGTATCAAGATATGTGCTCCAGTGGATTTTGAGAAATTAACGTTTTAAAAAACAGATATATCTGTGACAGCGTCCCGGGTAGCGCTCCGGTTCGCGAACTTTTCGCGTAACGGAACTTTGCGAAGCGAAGCTGATTGGCTCTCCGGTGTCTGTCAACATTCTAAACAGTCCGGAACGGCCGCCATCTTGTCTCTCGGTAGGATCGAGAGACAAGTGGAGGAGAAAAACAAAGGGGGAATTTAATGAAAGGGGGCAAGGTAGACCCTTCTTGACCCCCTAGGAATGATGTGGGGGTTATTAAAGGGTCCAGTGGGGCAAATAAAAAAAATTTGATTTTTTGCGGTAGAAGCGCTTCCGGGTTCGCGAACCGGGTCGCGAAACGGGAATTCGCCATTTTGTGTTTCGTTTTAATTAAATTACAAGATGGAGGAAAAACAATGTGAGAAGTGGGTATAAGGGGGTACGGGAGACGTATCCTGACCCCGTATGTTTTCTGAGGGTGGCTGAGGATGCTCATATATGTTGATACTTGTCTTCCAGCGGCTGCGCGTAAGCGTTTTTTTTTTTGCTGCGTGAAGTCTGTTAACGTTCGATTCAAAGGAAATCAGGAAGTGTTGACCGCCATTTTGACACTGCGAGTAAATATATTGTTAAAAATAATTGTTATAAATTAATCCGTATTGATAAACATTGTCTGCGCCATCTTGCTTTTTTTCCAATGCCACACTTTTGTCGTGCACGGCAGCCATTTTAGATGCCTTGACCAGACCCACTCTCTGCACGCCGCCGATCCTCAGCATGGCTCCCCACCCTCGCAAGCATCTCCCCCACGCACTGGTCACCCCCGCTCTCTCTCTCATGCATGGGTCATAAACCTCCCCCGATCTGCGCTGCTCTTCCCTGAGAATCACACCCCGTGCCCGCCCTACACCTCCCTTTCACCCTATTCACTACCGCACCCTCTGACACTCCTCTTCCTCTGTGTCCGATTGTCCAGGCCGGTCCCAGGCTATCACCTAGCCCTGCGGAAGTAGTTTATGGCCCCAACTGTAAAGAATCACCTCTCTTCAAAGGAGTTACAGTAGATCAAGGCCCCCACCCCATGAGATCCGTCACACCACACGCGTTCCTACTATCTGATAACGATCCTGTATCGTGATTGGGGAGGGGATTCTCACTCTGAGGGTGTCTGGGACCGAGCCTGAAGCGGAAGATTCCAGGGATGCCTTTTTGTACATCAAAGTCTTCACAATTATGTGTCACATTAAAAATATATAGCACTCCAACAAAGTAGTAGGATTATAACACTTTAATAACTTATAAATATATACAACGCTCCAACAAAGTAAACACGTTAAAAAAAATTTTTTTAAAACAAAGCAACAATGGGCTGCTGTGAGGTGGCATCAGTAGCGGTCTGTTGTGCGAATAGTCCGAAGGCAGCACAACGCGCTGAGATCTGGACGGCACCCAGGTGATGTCCTTTACTTGCCGCACTGGTCTTGGTATCCTACAATGCTGCGCCGAAAAACGCCGTTGGGCGCCCCTTTGAGGCGGCGTGAACGGGCCTCCCCAGGTGGAGGCTCCTCTGCTGCAATGGGGCGCCCCTTTAGCGTTTCAGTTACCATTCAGCGTTTTTCCGCCCGCTTTTGCTGTACTGTGCCTCATCCGCCATTCAGCTGTTTACCGCCCCCTCTTGCGGCTACAGTGTCTCGCCCACCATCCAGTTGAGTTGCGCCCACTCTTGCGGCTACAGCGTCTCGCCCACCATCTAGTTGAATTGCGCCCACTCTTGCGGTGCAGCGATAGGCGGCTGCCACAGGACTCTTAAAATGGTGGCCGGCTCTATGGATTTGGGCCTGGTCCACTAAAATGGCCCTGGGACACCTTGGAACTCGGACGCTTGCCTGCTAGGGCTTGGGCCCCATTCTCGAAAGCGTCCCCTCAGCCTTGAAGATTCTACAAAAGTCATGGGGGCCCCCGACTCCCGCAGGCTTCCGGTGGGGAGCGGCTGCCATGATTGCTTGCGGAATGGCCACGACGGAGCTACGAGATGGTGGTGCTCTCATGCTGACGCCAGCTTCAGTCTGAAACATCCAGAAACACTGTAGACTATCAATTCGATGACTTCCGGTGGAGCCTCAACGTGACCCGGTAGGGAAGAACTTGCCCTCCCCTCTTTTGACTGATGGTTCTTGTTGCCTGTCCCCTCTGTTGTCATCTAACGGAACCTTTTTGGATTGCAGAGTGAGAAAAAAAAAGGTGGGGCTTTCATCGTTTGGGACAAAAAAATGTTTTAATCCAATGAAAAGTGTTATTTTTAGGTCATATGATCAAGCATTTCATCATTAGGAAACCAAAAGTAAAATGAACCAATGAAAAGTTTTATAAACAAGTCACATGACCTGTTATGCGGCTTTGGGCTATAAAAAGCCTACAAAATCCGTTGGCCTGTGAGGCGGCGTCAGTAGCGGACCGATGTGTGAATAGGCCGAAGGCAGCACAACG
Organism: Lissotriton vulgaris; assembly: GCF_964263255.1. NCBI lineage: Eukaryota > Metazoa > Chordata > Amphibia > Caudata > Salamandridae > Lissotriton > Lissotriton vulgaris. The sequence goes on from NW_028245430.1 coordinate 18,630, forward strand.
CGCCGAGATCCGGATGGCACCGAGGTGGTGTCCAGCAAGTTGCCGCACTAGTGTGGCCATCCTACAATGCTGCGCCGAAAGACGGCGTGGGGTTCCCGGGGGGGGGGGAGGCGGCGCAAACTGGCCTCTCTCGCCTCCCCAGGTGGAGGCACCTGATGTGCAGTGCGGCGCCCCTTACCGTTTCACTCGCCGTTCAGCAGATTTGCGCCCGCACTTGCTGCTACAGTAGGCCGAAGGCAGCACAACGCGCCGAGATCCGGATGGCACCGAGGTGGTGTCCAGCAAGTTTCACTGGTGCGGCCATCCTACAATGCTGCGCCAAAAGATGGTGTGGGGTGCCCGGGGGTGGGGGAGGCGGCGTAAACGGGCCTCTCCCGCCTCCCCAGGTGAAGGCACCTCATCTGCAGTGGGGCACCTCTTAGCGTTTCACTCGCCTTACAGCTGAGTTCTGCCCGCTCTTGCGGCACAGTGCCTCACCCTCCATCCAGCTGAGTTCCGCCCGCTCTTGCGGTACAGCGTCTCGCTCGCCATCCAGCTGAGTTTCGCCCACTCTTGCAGTACAGTGACTCGAACGCGCCGAGATCCGGATGGCATCAAGGTGGTGTCCAGCAAGTTTCACTGGTGGGGCCATCCTACAATGCTGCGCCGAAAGACGGAGTGGGGTGCGGCGCAAACGGGCCTCTCCCTCCTCCCCAGGTGGAGGCACCTCATCTGCAGTGGGGCGCCTCTTAGCGTTTCACTCGCCTTCCAGATAAGTTCCGCCCGCTCTTGCGGTACAGTGACTCACCCGCCATCTAGCTGAATTGCGGCTACTCTTGTGGTGCAGCGATAGCCGGCTGCAACAGGACTCTCAAAATGGTGGCCAGCTCTTTGGATTTGGGCCTGGTCCACTAAAATGGCCCTGGGACACCTTGGAACTCGGACGCTTGCCTGCTAGGGCATGGGCCCCATTCACGAAAGCGTCCCCTCTTTTGACTGATTGTTCTTGTTGCCTATTTCTTCTGTTGTCATTTAACGGAACCTTTTTGGACTGCCGAAAGGGGTTCTGGTCCGACCGCTGGCTGGTGGAGACATTTTGACTATATCCTGGACCTGCCCGGCCTCGCCAAAATTGGCGCCGGTATAAATGGGATTCGTAACTCCTTGTTGTGTACTGGTTGCCCAACCTTGATTTCACGAGATACGTATGCAGTTTTGAAGCACATGGCGGGCGGGGACGGGAATTGATTGAACATTTGGACATCCCTATTGATATTAAGTTCTGATGTGTTATTGATTACTGTACTATTGAAAGTTCGAATTAACGTCGCCCATGGTACTTGCCCGCAAATGTATATCTAGATAATTTTATTGTAACTGGCCCTGTCGTACTTTAATTATAAAATGTACGTCCACCGATTCCGCAAATGTTAGACACCTTAGTTCTTGCAACCTAATGGGTCACCCGTTACGTTCTTCTACAGTGTAAATGTCCCCTCATCATATACGATTCCAGTTTGCTCCGTGGCCGGCCCACGTGGTTATAGGCCCATATTTGTATACTGACATTTTCACAATAAAGGTTTTTCAAACAAAACATGGTAGTAGTACCTACATTGGTAAAGTTTTGAATAATAGCCACTGTTTTCGAATCAGTAAAAGGCAAGTGAAATAAAGCAGTCCAATTACATGACGGTTAAAAGGTATAATATGCAGGAACGCAGTAAGGATAAATGGTCAAGGGCTGTTGTGTTTTCCACTCCTGCAACATAAAGTGATCGATAAGAATCCGATATTCATGCCTATCAGCGACTAAGACAGCAGGCTGAGCCTCTTTTGTTCAACGGCTCCCTCATGGGACGAAGAAACGCCCTTTTTCTCGAAATAGGAATATTTTACTTGCAGGACAGTTGTAAATTTCCCGGGAAAATACATTAGCCTGGAACATTGTTAGTGATAAACTGTAAATGCATCTGGGTCCTTTGCTTTACAAGTCAGAGTGAGAAAAAAAAAGGTGGGGCTTTCATCATTTGGGGAAAAAAAATATTCGAAAGCAATGAAAAGTGTTATTTTTAGGTCATATGACCAAGCCTTTCATCATTAGAATAACAAAAGTAAAATGAACCAATGAAAAGTTTTATTAACAAGTCACGTGACCTGTTATGCTTACGTTACGTGCTGCGCGCCGCACTCTGGATCGTTTCCGGGAAGCTGCGCCTCGCGCACCGGAGCACTTCCGGGTGCGCTAACGCGGCGCGTCATATGACGCATTACGCGACAACGCAGGTCCAGAATATAGTCAAAATGTCTCCACCAACCAGCGGTCGGAACACAACCCCTTTCAGCAGTCCAAAAAGTTCTGTTAAATGACAAGAGAAGGGACAGGCAACAAGAACCATCAATCAAAGAGGGGAAGGCAAGTTCTTCTCTACCGGGTCACGTTGGGGCTCCACCGGAACTGATCAAATTGGTAGTCTACAGTGTTTCTGGATGTTTCAGACTGAAGCTGGCATCAGCATGAGAGCACCACCATCTCGTGGCTACGTTGTGGCCATTCCGTGAGCAATCATGGCAGTCGCTCCCCACCGGAAGTCTACGGGAGTCGGGGATCCCGGTGACTGTTGTAGAATCTTCAAGGCTGGAGGGACTCTTTTGGGAATGGGGCCCATGCCCTAGCAGTCAAGCGTCCGAGTTCCACGGTTGCCCAGAGCCATCTTTGCAGGCCAGGCCCAAGTCTGTGGAGCCGACCGCCATTTCGTGAGCTCCGTAGCAGCCGCCTGTCGCTGTACCGCAAGATTGGGTGCAATTCCGTTGGATGGCGGGTGAGACGTTGTAATAGCAAGAGCAGGCGCAATTCAGCTGCTCGAGCGAGGCACTGTGTCGCAAGAGCGGACGCAAGTCAGCTGATCGAGTGAAGCGCTGGGGTGTAGCTGAGAAACCTCCACCTGGGGAGGTGGGGGAGGATCGTTCGCGCCGCCTCTCCCTTCTACTGCACCCCACGCCGTCTCCTGGCACAGGTATATGTGATGGTCGGACCAGGGCACCGCAGGACGTGTCTTCAGGTCAAACGGATTGTGGGACAAGGTGTGGAGCAGGCGCAATTATCTCAGGGGCCTCCGTCAAGCGGTTCAGGGAGGCACCGCATCACATTGTTTTCCAATGCAGTCAGGTCCACAAACAGCCCCCACTTACTTTGAGAATAGTGAAGCTGCAGCAGATGCAAATAAGCTTCAGACAGTGTTACAAGCGCTGCTCCGAACCCTCAACTATGGCACCCAACATCCAGGACTTATGCCATTTGTGCAAGGCAGTGACATCGAAGCATCTCAGGGACCAAGCAACATACCATATCCAGAGTCCTTCCCACAACCTCTGCCTTCCTTCTTACCTAGTTATTGTTCTTTCACTCCCACTCCAGGCTTTTAGTCTGTGGATGGAAAACCACGAACCTACACTTACCTATGAAAATCTGACTATTGATGGTTTATTGTGAGCCCAAAATACAAAGGCTTGTTTGGATCGATGTTGCAGCAGGCTGCCATGTAAATAGTTATTTAATAAAACATTTGACCCTGTTACTTTGCTGGCGTGTTGTATATATTTATAATATTTGCATAGTGTTTGTCGTTATTTTGGGTGGGGTGGGCAGCGGAGCCGAGCTGTCTTGCAGCCATCATGGTGTTGAGCTCAGTTCCTCTCACTAGTTTCGTATTTGTCATGAGGGGTTGTTCATAACACATTCACTGGCTCTTATGCACAGTTATTTATATATGTCAACTCTCACATGTACTGTGTTTTACATATGTACTTACTTTGACATGTAGCACTGAGAAATCCATTCACTCACCAATACACTCATGCAGACAGTCAACCGCCCATACAGCTGTTTCCACATGCACTTTTGAACCCATACATATAGTGAATCAACTAATCACACATCTATGCACAGAGTCACACACCTCCCAGCCACCCACACACACACTCAGTCTCCCATACAAATACTTGGGCAACCAATCAATAACCCATATAGTTACTCTTATAGCTACTGATCAACACATGCAGCAGTTTACAGAAAAACAGACATAATGATGCACAAATTAAGACAGTTTAGTCACTAACCCATGCACTCAGTGAGACACATTTAATCACTCTCTCATACAGTCAGTCATGCACCTACTAAATCCTTCATCCAGACACTTATACATCCACTCATTCTTCAATATGTAAGACATATTTTAACTTTACAGAAACATACAGTCACTGGATGTTGTCATCAGTGATGTCATCAGTAATGTCAATTGAGATGTCATCAGTGATGTCATCAGTGATGTCACTGACCATGTCATGAATGATGTAATATGTGACATCATCAGCAGTGGATTGCGGGTGCGCGATATATAGTTAGTGCAACTAACTATATATGGAATTTCAATGGTTTTGTGTGAGTAAAATAATGTTTTGCTAATGCGAATTCCTAACTATATATGGTCTATAACCTATGGTTTTTTCAGTGAATTTTCAAGGTTTTGTAAATGCTAATTCCTAACTATATATGGTCTATAACCTATGGTATTTTCAGTGAATTTTCAAGGTTTTGTAAATGCTAATTCCTAACTATATATGGTCTATAGCCTATGGTTTTTTCAGTGAATATATATATATACATACATATATAAACATATATCATCTGTATATCTATATAAATACAAACATAAATGCATGCATACATATACTTATATGCATACAGATGCATGTTATTTACATGAAAGTTGAAAAAACACTAATAAAAGCAAAGCTAAAAAGCCACCTCATTACAAACAGAATGGCTTTAACTTAAACGAGGGCGAGATCTATTGCATTTTCAATGCTTGTTTACTTTGGTTCCATCAAGAAGGCATTCAGATGTGTCACACATTTGCCATAAATTCTGAATGTTAGCACTCTAGTTGCACATTAGATCACTGTAGTAAAGCTACTGCTCACCAGGGACGTCTGCTGCTGGTATTCAAAGTGCATGTTTCAGTCTGCATGTTAGAATTTTTTTAATGAAATAGAAGAGGATTTGAGAAGTCACTCAAAATGATCCCTAATTTGTCTTTCTGAAGCACTAATCATACTTTCTATGGCAAAATTAACCCCCTCATGTTGTTCCTTTTTAAATTGAGTGTTTTCAGACTTACCACTTCATTCCAATCAAGATGGCTTCTGGTGTGCCATACTTTTGTCATAAGTAAGACTGTTAGCGCTCTAGTTGTTCTTTAGAACACTCCGGGACATTCTGTCATTGGGCTATACTTGGGGTACATCTGGGTGATATTTGGGCTACATTTAGGCTCTTTTATCTCTGGTGGCCATCTTGGGTGGGCAGCGGAGCCGAGCTGTCTTGCAGCCATCATGGTGTTGAGCTCAGTTCCTCTCACTAGTTTCGTATTTGTCATGAGGGGTTGTTCATAACACATTCACTGGCTCTTATGCACAGTTATTTATATATGTCAACTCTCACATGTACTGTGTTTTACATATGTACTTACTTTGACATGTAGCACTGAGAAATCCATTCACTCACCAATACACTCATGCAGACAGTCAACCGCCCATACAGCTGTTTCCACATGCACTTTTGAACCCATACATATAGTGAATCAACTAATCACACATCTATGCACAGAGTCACACACCTCCCAGCCACCCACACACACACTCAGTCTCCCATACAAATACTTGGGCAACCAATCAATAACCCATATAGTTACTCTTATAGCTACTGATCAACACATGCAGCAGTTTACAGAAAAACAGACATAATGATGCACAAATTAAGACAGTTTAGTCACTAACCCATGCACTCAGTGAGACACATTTAATCACTCTCTCATACAGTCAGTCATGCACCTACTAAATCCTTCATCCAGACACTTATACATCCACTCATTCTTCAATATGTAAGACATATTTTAACTTTACAGAAACATACAGTCACTGGATGTTGTCATCAGTGATGTCATCAGTAATGTCAATTGAGATGTCATCAGTGATGTCATCAGTGATGTCACTGACCATGTCATGAATGATGTAATATGTGACATCATCAGCAGTGGATTGCGGGTGCGCGATATATAGTTAGTGCAACTAACTATATATGGAATTTCAATGGTTTTGTGTGAGTAAAATAATGTTTTGCTAATGCGAATTCCTAACTATATATGGTCTATAACCTATGGTTTTTTCAGTGAATTTTCAAGGTTTTGTAAATGCTAATTCCTAACTATATATGGTCTATAACCTATGGTATTTTCAGTGAATTTTCAAGGTTTTGTAAATGCTAATTCCTAACTATATATGGTCTATAGCCTATGGTTTTTTCAGTGAATATATATATATACATACATATATAAACATATATCATCTGTATATCTATATAAATACAAACATAAATGCATGCATACATATACTTATATGCATACAGATGCATGTTATTTACATGAAAGTTGAAAAAACACTAATAAAAGCAAAGCTAAAAAGCCACCTCATTACAAACAGAATGGCTTTAACTTAAACGAGGGCGAGATCTATTGCATTTTCAATGCTTGTTTACTTTGGTTCCATCAAGAAGGCATTCAGATGTGTCACACATTTGCCATAAATTCTGAATGTTAGCACTCTAGTTGCACATTAGATCACTGTAGTAAAGCTACTGCTCACCAGGGACGTCTGCTGCTGGTATTCAAAGTGCATGTTTCAGTCTGCATGTTAGAATTTTTTTAATGAAATAGAAGAGGATTTGAGAAGTCACTCAAAATGATCCCTAATTTGTCTTTCTGAAGCACTAATCATACTTTCTATGGCAAAATTAACCCCCTCATGTTGTTCCTTTTTAAATTGAGTGTTTTCAGACTTACCACTTCATTCCAATCAAGATGGCTTCTGGTGTGCCATACTTTTGTCATAAGTAAGACTGTTAGCGCTCTAGTTGTTCTTTAGAACACTCCGGGACATTCTGTCATTGGGCTATACTTGGGGTACATCTGGGTGATATTTGGGCTACATTTAGGCTCTTTTATCTCTGGTGGCCATCTTGGGAGACTGTATGTCAGAATTTTTTAATGAAATTGAAGAGGGTTTGAGAAGTCACTCAAAATGTGCCCTAATTTTTCTTTCTGCAGCACTAATCATAATTCATATGGCAAAATATACCCCCTCATTTTGTTCCTTTTTAAATTAAATGTTTTAAGAGTTACCACTTTATTCCAATCAAGATGGCTTCAGGTGTGCCATACCTTTGTAATAAGTAGGACTGTTAGCGCTCTAGTTGTTCTTTAGAACACTCTGGGACATTCTGTCATTGGGCTATACTTGGGCTACATCTGGGTGATATTTGGGCTACATTTGGGCTCTTTTGTCTCTGGTGGCCATTTTGGGAGACTGCATGTCAGAATTTTTTAATGAAATAGAAGAGGATTTGAAAAGTCACTCAAAATGTGCCCTAATTTTACTTTCTGCAGCACTAATAATAGCTTCTATTGCATAATATACCCCCTCATTTTGTTCCTTTTTAAATTAAATGTTTTAAGAGTTACCACTTTATTCCAATCACGATGGCTCCAGGTGTGCTATACCTTTGTAATAAGTAGGACTGTTAGCGCTCTAGTTGTTCTTTAGAACACTCTGGGACATTCTGTCATTGGGCTATACTTGGGCTACATCTGGGTGATATTTGGGCTACATTTGGGCTCTTTTGTCTCTGGTGGCCATTTTGGGAGACTGCATGTCAGAATGTTTTAATGAAATAGAAAAGGATTTGAGAAGTCACTCAAAATGTGCCCTAATTTTTCATTCTGCAGCACTAATCATACTTTCTATGGCAAAATATACCCCCTCATGTTGTTTCTTTTTAAATTAAATGTTTTAAGAGTTACCACTTTATTCCAATCAAGATGGCTTCAGGTGTGCCATACCTTTGTAATGAGTAGGACTGTTAGCGCTCTAGTTGTTCTTTAGAACACTCTAGGAGGCTGCAGTAGAACACAAAGGAATCAACTGACAGTCTCTGTCCTTGTTGGATGTACATGTTTTACTGAGAATGTCAGACTTCATTTTCACATGACTGAGAAAGATAATGTGAATTTACAGAAAATATGCTTTCAGTTTAGCTTATAGATCCCCTTCCAAACCACTGTGGGAAAATCATGAGATATTAGTTTTCTTTCAAACAATATTCATGATATCACAGCAGAAGGTTTTTTCACATGGTAAAATCACCTTAGAACCCACCACAATTCCTAAAACGAGTATGGTACCATCAACAAATGATTTATAATGTAACTAAAGTCCTAAAACCCTCTATTAACTACAATGCTTTTTAATGAGGTGCTATCATGTATATTGGTCCCAAGATGGCTGCCAACACTTCTTGGATGAAGTGCTGACAGCCAATCAGATCAGATGTGTGGTTAGGCTCCGCCCAGATATATATCTTTTTTTGAACCTAAATTACTCAAAATCCACTGGAGCACATATATTGAGACCTAGCAAAGGCACATCGGGCTAACAGTCCCTACAATTTTGCCAAGTTTCGTGCAAATCCATTCAGCCGTTCGAGCTAAAAGTGAGGCCAACCGCCCTATGGAAATGAACATGGGAAAAATGTGTTTTGGGACCCCCCTTTTTTCTCGGCCCCCCCTTGATGAAACTCCCCCAAATTGTCAGGGGCTGCTCAGAAACAAAATGTTCCATTTTCCTGAAAATTTCAGCCAATTCCGTCCACAAACGCCAAAGTTATTAGACATAGAATTTTCAAAAATCCCATAGAGAAAAAATCCTAACTATATATACCTACTGGCAACCGCCAGTAGGTAATATATATATATTACCTACTGGCGGTCGCCAGTAGGTAGTTATAGTTAGGATTTTTTTCAATGTTAAATCTCAAAATTCTATTTGGAATAACTTTGGCACCGGTTGTCGAATCTGACTGAAAATTTCCTCAAAATGGCCTCGCGGCGTTCCGGCCCTTCCCTTAAAGTTTGGGGGGGATTCGTCAAGTGGGGGCCGAGATAAAAGGGGGTCCCAAAATGCGTTTTCCCCATGTTAATTTCCATAGGGCGGTCGATTTCACTTTTAGCCAGAACGGCTGAATGGATTTCGACCAAATTTGGCAAAATTGTAGGGACTGGTAGCCCGATGTGCCTTTGCTATGTCTCAAGAAATGTGCTCCAGTGGATTTTGAGTAATTTAGGTTCAAAAGAATATATATATCTATGGCAGCGCCCCGGTACGCACCCCGGGGAGCGCTTCGGGCGCGCCACGAGAGGTGCGCACGGAAAGCTGATTGGCTCTCGGGTGTCTGTAAACATTCGAAACAGTCCGGAGCGGCCGCCATCTTGTGTCTCGGTAAAATCGAGACACAAGAGGTGGCTAAAACAAAGGTGGAAATGACAATAAGGGGGCAGGGATAGACGCCCCCTGACCTCCTAGGTTTGATGTTTGTGCCAAAAAAGGGCCCTGCGGGGCAAAAGATTATTATTTTTTTTGATTTGCGTGGGGCAGCGCCCGGTACGCGCACCCGGGAGAGTACCGGGGAGCTTACCATGGGGAAAAAAGAATGACAGTTTTTAAAAAGAAGTAGCCTTTTATTAGAAATTGGAGGTAGTTCTAAAAAGAACTGTTTTTTTTCTTCTTTTTGTTGTTTTATATTTTTTTTATGTTTTATGAACATTTTGAACTTTTTTTGGCTTTTCAGAACACTTTTATATTTTTTTTGTATTTTTCATGGGGAGAAACGAAAAAACAGGGAATTGGAAATGGCTCAACTGGAGCGAAAAAAAAAGAAAAGAAATAATTAGGGTCGATTGGGGCATTTGTGGTTGTCCCCAGCAAGGATGGTGAGCTTTACGCTTTGTTCTCCGTAGGAGATGGTCTTCCCACAATATTTGCATGTGATTCTGAAATCTGCAAATCGTGGCTGAACGCAACGCATCGTTTCACTTTCTTCTGGTGTTGAGGGAGTGGGTTGCTTTCTTTTTGATCTGGTTCTTGTTGATGGGGAAGGGTTACTGGCCAGTTCCTTCATCTCTGCAGCAGAATAGTTTATAGGATGCTTGCGCTGCATGTGGCGGATCATTGTGTGATTTCCAAAGGAATATTTTTTAAGAGGGTTCCCTCTGGAAAGTTCCATGCCACAGATTAGGCAAGTCACCTTGGCTGCATTTACCTTTTTCTTCCCCTGTGGAAGAGAAAAAAACTCCCAAATAATGTGTGGTCTAGGCTGGTATGGGGTATTGTATTCTTGGAGAAATGTTCTCGTCCTTTCTTCCTCCTCCTCCTCCTCCTCCTCTTCCTCCTCTTCTTGACCACCAATGAAAACTTGTGGTGGTCCTTTTGGTTGTTGTGGTGGTGGTGGTGGTGCAGATGCACCAGCTGCTGCTGCTACTGAAGCCATTATAAAGATGAAAATTGTACAGAGAGGTACAAGCAGGTCTTCCTCAGTCAAAGGACAAAGTCAGAAGAAAGGAAAAAGGTGGGGTCTTTCATCAGAAGGAAAAAAAAAAGTTAGATCCAATAAAAAGTGTTATTTTCAGGTCACATAACCAGGGGCTTCATCATTATGAAACCAAAACTGTTATGAACCAATGAAAAGTGTTATTTTAAGGTCACATGACCCGACGCGCTTACGCTACGCGCCCCGGGGCATGCCCGGGTGCGCGCCCCGGGTCGCATCGCGTAAGCGCGTTGGAAGTTTACATTGCGGGATCGTATTCGCACGAGTGCTTCCGGGTGCGCTTACGCCGTGCGTTTCACGCAGACGCGGCTACGCGATACGTCACTATCATGTTTTCAAAAACGATAATGGCGCTTACGGGACGCTCCCCGGTGCGCTCCCCGGGGCGCTTCACATAATTACGCTTTCTGGGGCGCACCCCGGGGCGCGCACCGGGAGCGCACCAAGGCAAAAAAAAAAAAATAATAATAATATATATATATTTTTTTTTTTAAAAAATAGGCAAAATTGTAGGGACTGGTAGCCCGATGTGCCTTTGCTATGTCTCAAGATATATGCTCACGTTGTTTTTACGAAAATGAACTTTGAAAAATATATATTGGGCTACATTGGGCTATATATATATTAGAGCCCAAATGTAGCCCAATGTAGCCCAATGTAGCCCAATGTAGCCCAAAGATGGCCACCAGAGACAAAAAACAAAAAAAATTTAGCCAAAAAAACAGCCAAAAAAAGTCAAAATATAGCCCAATAACAGAATGTCCCAGAGAACAACTAGTGCGCTAACAGTCTTACTTATAAACTGAGATTTATAGTTAGGAATTAGCATTTAAAAAACCTTTGAAATTCACGGAAAAACCATAGGTTTCACACCAGTTATAGTTAGGAATTAGCATTTAAAAAACCTATGAAATTCACTGAAAAAACCAGAGGTTTCACACCAGTTATAGTTAGGAATTTGCATTTAAAAAACCTATTAAATTCACATAAAAAACCATAGGTTTCACACCAGTTATAGTTAGCTGGAAATTTTACTGACATAAAACCATTGAAATTCCCACGTTATAGTTAGTTGGACTCACTATAACTTGCACGTGCAATGCACTGCTGAAGACGTCACATATAAGCATGGGCGAATTTTGCGGATCTCGCGTTCGCAGATTTTGCGGATTTGCGAACTCGCAATCCGCAAAATCCGCGAATTCTCGCGAATTTGCAGATTTTTTTTTTTATGTTTGCACGGGTTTCTGCAAGTTCGCGAGGGTTTTGTACAATTTCGCAAATTGCGAAATTGTACAAAACACGTGCGAACTTGCAGCAACCCGTGCGAACACAATAATATGAAGAGAAAGAAGCTCCTGGTCACAGGAACAGCACGGGGATTGCGCTCATGAAAGTCAAGGATGCAAAGGCCTCTACCCAGCATCACAGCTGATTTTCCACAGTAGATTTGGGAAGAGGCACACCTGTCCCGCCTCGAAGACGCTCATGATTGTTTTTGGGCTAATGAATGAGTCATTGATTTTGAGCATCAACTAGTTCGAGCGACCATGCAAAGGCCGCCCTCTACCCAGCATCACAGCTGACTTTCCACGGTAGATTTGGAAAGAGGCACACCTGTCCAGCCTCGAAGACGCTCATGATTGTTTTTGGGCTAATGAATGAGTCACTGAATTTGAGCATCAACTAGTTCGAGCGACCATGTGTGTGTTACTATGCAATCGCCCCGAAGGGCGCAGGGGTCCCTTGAGTGTGCTGTCCATCATAGTGGGTGAATGGCGGGAAGACGGTGCAAACCGCGAGTGTGTGGGCTGGGCCAAACGGGCAGGGCTACCATGTGAGTTCACATAGTGTGTATAAAAGGTCAGAGAAAGATCAGTTCAGCAGATGAAGAGAAATAAATAAGCTCCTGGTCACAGAAACAGCACGGGTATTGCGCTCGTGAAAGTCACGGATGCAAAAGCCTTTATCCAGCATCACAGCTGATTTTCCACGGTAGATTGTGAAGAAGTCACAGGAAGGGCATGGTAAATATTTTAGGATGGCGCCGGCAAGCTGCCAGCGCCATCCTAAAATAGTTACTAAGTTAGCTTCAACAGGAAGCTCTAATAGATAAAATCGAGCACCTGCTTTATTTTATCTATTAGAGCTTCCTGTTGAAGCTAACTTAGTAACTATTTTAGGATGGCGCTGGCAGCTTGCCGGCGCCATCCTAAAATAGTAACAACAGGCCAGGCTTCAACTTTTGCCCCCGGAAAAATCCGCCGCTCGCGGATTTGCGAATTCTCTGTCAATTCGCGGGAGTTTGCGGATCGCGAATTTACCGAAAATTCGCAAAATCCGTGAGCGGAACGGATTTTCCGCTCATACTTAGTCACATATTACATCACTCATGACATGGTCAGTGACATCACTCATGACATCACTGATGACACCATCCAGTGAATGTGTGACTTTATGAAAAATAAATATGTTTTATATATGTATTTGTAAAGGTCGATGGAACAATACATTTTTAAAAAAGTGTCTTAATGGATGTTTTTTTTAAAAAAAATGATTGGTCAACTGGCTTATTAAGTGTATTTTAGTGAATACATATATTAGGGAGTAATGTTTAAAAATTAAAAAATATGTATCAGTTTTTCACTTTGTGCATAAGTGGCTGCATGGGTTGGTGAGTAACTACATGTGTGTGTGTATGGGTTATTAGATGTTTTTTTAGTATCAGTATGAGTGACTGTTTTGTTTAGTGTGGGAATTAATTACTACACTGACTCTTTTTTTGTATGTATTTTAAAGACTGCATATGTGCAGGACTGCATGGTTGAATAGTGTGGATAAGTGTATGTTAGTGAGTAAATGACTGTCTCACTAGTGTTTTTAACAGTAACTACATATGTTTTAATATAGAATATGTGAATATTGATGCATATCAGTGAGTATATGTGAGAGTAAGAGATTGTAAGAGTTCCTGTTTAAATAAGTATGTGTTTCGAAAAGTGATTGTTTAAGAGAATAAATATTTGTAATTTTCATTAGAAGTAAGGTGGTAGTGTGTGTATTGCTCTATATGCAAATAAATGGATGATCAATAGTTTATTTGCATGTGTGAGTAACTTTTGGATGACTGTCGGTGTGTAACAGGATGTATAGGTGTATCACTTCATATGATGGGTGAGTATATGTATGAGTGACTACAGAGAACTGTTGGTGAATGAGTGGATGTGTATATAGATGGTGGAATTACTGAATTGGTTGTTGTAACTGAAATGGGTAAAATTACAGTGAAAGGAGATCTGTCACTAAGTCACAAGAATGGTATCATCAGTGATGTCATGAGTGATGTCACTGACCATGTCATGAGTGATGTAATATGTGACGTCATCAGCAGTGCATTGCACGCGCAAGTTATAGTGAGTCCAACTAACTATAACGTGGGAATTTCAATGGTTTTATGTCAGTAAAATTTCCAGCTAACTATAACTGGTGTGAAACCTATTGTTTTTTATGTGAATTTAATAGGTTTTTTAAATGCAAATTCCTAACTATAACTGGTGTGAAACCTCTGCTTTTTCAGTGAATATATATATGTATATATATTACCTACTGGCGGTCGCCAGTAGGTAGTTATAGTTAGGATTTTTTTCAATGCAAAATCTCAAAATTCTATTTGGAATAACTTTGGCGCCGGTTGACGAATCTGCCTGAAAATTTCCTCTTCAAGTACCGGTCCTTCCCTGAAAGTTTGGGGGGGATTCGTCAAGCGGGGTCGAGATAAAAGGGGAGTCCCAAAACGCGTTTTCCCCATGTTAATTTCCATAGGGCGGTCGATTTCACTTTTAGCCCTGAACGGCTGAATGGATTTCCACCAAACTTGGCAAGATTGTAGGGACTGGTAGCCTGATGTGCCTTTGCTATGTCTCAAGATATGTGCTCCAGTGGATTTTGAGTAATTTAGGTTCAAAAAAATATATATCTATAGGCGCGCTCCAGTACGCGCACTGGGGAGCGCACCGGGCGCGCCACGCGACTTGCGCGCAGAAAGCTGATTGGCTCTCGGGTGTCTGTAAACATTCTAAACAGTCCGGAGCGGCCGCCATCTTGTGTCTCAGTAAAATCGAGACACAAGAGGTGGCAAAAACAAAGGGGGGAATTGACCATAAGGGGGCAGAGTAGACCCGCCTGACCCCCTAGGTTTGATATGGGGGCCATTAAAGGGCCCCGCGGGGTCTCAGCATTTATTTATTTTTTCGATTTTTGCGGGGGAAGCGTCCGGTACGCGCACCGGGGAGCGCTCCTGGGAGCGCTCCTGAGAGCGTACTATTGGGAAAAAAGAATCACTTTTAAAAATTGTATGTTTATTAATTGCTCTTTTTTTTTTTTTTATTTAAGTACCAACATGTAGGTATCAATGCAGAGTCTATAATTTAATATACATAGTTTCCTTTGTAGATATCTTGCATGTTGTTACAGAAGTTATTGTGGTATATGGAATTCATAACATAGTCTGTGAGGAAAGCAGAAACAACATTGAGGCAGGAGATGATAAAGAGATGTTAAATACACATTGGAGATAATATAGTGGGAGAAAGGAAGTAACTATGAGCAAACTTTCTATGTAACACAATAAAGTTGCACAGTATATTATAAGTCTCACTTTATATTTTAAACATTTTTGATCTACTTGATGAATTACATATCAAAATGAATAATGGCTCGAACAATTTTTGATTATTAAATATAAAAGTATTCTTCTGATTCTTTTTCATAATTTAATAAAACTTCTGATAAAATGTTGTCTGGAATCTCTTCATTTACATTCTGTGATTCCATTGATTCCACACACTCAAGTAATTCAAGGTCCAGAGACTCATCCATAAAGTCAATGTTATCATTTTCAGCATTTTTTCCATCCTCGTTGTTGTTCAAAACAATTTCAAAAGATATATTCTTTTCTCCTTCCATTTTGTTGCTGTAAATTGCATAAAAACGAATTATATCAGTAGAGATAGGGCACTGTTGGGTTTAAGTTCAGACATGTAGTTTGGATTTTTTAACAGTGAAGTTATCTTTGGGCAGTGTATGGTATCAGGCTGGAATTTGAAATCTAACAAAGAGTATGTGATGAAGCCTAAGTAAATTTATAATAATACAAGGGAAGCCTAACTCAATCCATAACTATAACAGAGAAGCCTATTTCAATCTATAACTATTACAAAGGGATAGTATATAACTAACAGAATATTTTTTCTGAAATTAACTTAAAGTGCACAACATACTTCATTTTCCAAAATAACAACTTACCTTTGAGAAAGCAGTTGAAGTTGTCAGTGTTATTTCTTTTCAAATGTACTTCAGGAAGCAGTAGTCAAAATGGCTGTTTCCTTCTCTTTTTTTATTTATTCATGTACATAACCAATCAAATGTCAGGAAATAATCGTAGAAAATGAAAGAAACTTTTTAATTGGTTGTAAATTCTCATACTTCATATGTGTTTTGGTCATGTAATTTACCTCAGGATATTTAGTCAGGCCTGTAGCCTAAATGTCTCAATGGAATTCCACCAAATTTGGGCAAATGGTAGGGACTGCTATGTAGTAGGGCCTATTCTATATTTGATGAAAGTGTCTCCAGTGGTTTTTCTGTAAATTACTTTCCCACCTTCTTTTAAGGGAGCGCTTACCAGTGCGCGCTCCGGTACGCGCACCGGCAGCGTTACGGGAGTCCTCCATTTTGTGTTTCGGTACTATCGAGACACAAGATGGAGGACAAACAATGCTCGGAATGGGTAGAAGGGGGCACGGTAGACACTTCCTGACCCTCTAGGTTTTCTGAGGGGGGCTTAGGAGGCTCATAAAGGCTAAAAAAAAACTCTTGAATTTTCCGCGGGGGAAGCGCCCGGTACGCGCACCGGTGCGCGTACCGGGAAGCGTACTTTGGTGAAAAATAGGGAAAAAAGTTAGAAAAAGATAAACGTTTTGAATGATCAGAGGTAGGGTAGCTCTGAAAAGAGCTTTTGGGTTCTGTGATTGATTTAGGTACCTACAAGTAGGTTCCAATGCACAGTCTTTAATTCAGGAGGAAAATTCTATTTCCCTCATCTGAGAAGTGCACACCATCTCCTCTGTAGATGTCTTGCATGTTGTAACGCAAGTTATTATTGTATATTGAACCCATTCCACAGTCTCTCATGTAAGCAGAAACAGATTTATTCACATGTTTCCGTGCTTTTTCAAATTGTGGACAAAATTGGTTGGACCAGTTCCATTTCTGTCTTTGGCATATATTGGAATATACCAAGTCAGTTTGTGGAAAAAGTGTCATCAATTGATCAAAGGTGTCCTTTAAAAGCATTTCCAGACCAACTCCAGTCATAGTGCCCAAATCATTTCCACCACAGTGCACTATTAAGAGGTCAGGGTTTGGCAGATGCAAAAAGGTTTTCACCAATGGTATCAATTGATGACATCTCAATCCTCTCTGGCCAATCCACTTGATTTCCAGATTTGATAAATCAAGGTTGTGATAATTTCTGCTAGCTGCATACCTTTGAGCCCAGTGGATGTAGCTATGTCCAGTAATCCACACAGAATACATGATGCGAGAAGGTTCTGCTGCAGTCAGATGAAGTGTGGGAATGAAATGGAAGTTGGAACAGTAGGAGTTTCCCAAAAAATAATTGTGGAGTTTCTCTGCTGTTGAATCACAAGCAATGATTGGTGGATTCAGATAGTTGAAAACTAAAAGTTAGGGTGCATGGTTGTGTTGTGTGAAAGAAGCAATTTGAATGGTTAAGAAAAAGTCACTAAAAACAATAATGCCCTGGATATGCTGGTGTATTGAGAGGTCAAACATCCTTGCTGACTTAATTTGCAACATTGTAGAATAAACTTTTGAACCTGAGAGTTCAGTTAGGAGGGAGTTGCTATGGTAACAGATAGAAAGATCTGAGAGGGGGAAGGGTGTTGGTTTGAAAATAGTGAGGGAAGACTTTTGATTGGTTGAAATAAGGCATTTGTGTGTAAAGATAGAGATTTTCTATGCCAGTCTTGGTTTCAGTGTATTGAGTGCACACCTTTTGATCTGCTAAAGAAACATTGGTGTGTTTGTCTGACACTGTTTTCAATCTCCCAAAGCATTTGTTAAGGTAAGTAATGATTTATTTAATTTGGATAGAGACTTGTTTGCTGCATGGAGAATATTTAGAAGCAGATAGTTAACAAAGAGTATGTGATGAAGCCTAAGTAAATTTATAATAATACAAGGGAAGCCTAACTCAATCCATAACTATAACAGAGAAGCCTATTTCAATCTATAACTATTACAGAGGGATAGTATATAACTAACAGAATATTTTTTCTCAAATTAACTTAAAGTGCACAACATACTTCACTTTCCAAAATAACAACTTACCTTTGAGAAAGCAGTTGAAGTTGTCAATGTTATTTCTTTTCAAATGTACTTCAGGAAGCAGTAGTCAAAATGGCTGTTTCCTTCTCTTTTTTTTATTTATTCATGTACATAACCAATCAAATGTCAGGAAATAATCGTAGAAAATGAAAGAAACTTTTTAATTGGTTGTAAATTCTCATACTTCATATGTGTTTTGGTCATGTACTTTACCTCAGGATATTTAGTCAGGCCTGTAGCCTAAATGTCTCAATGGAATTCCACCAAATTTGGGCAAATGGTAGGGACTGCTATGTAGTAGGGCCTATTCTATATTTGATGAAAGTGTCTCCAGTGGTTTTTCGGTAAATTACTTTCCCACCTTCTTTTAAGGGAGCGCTTACCGGTGCGCGCTCCGGTACGCGCACTGGCAGCGTTACGGGAGTCCTCCATTTTGTGTTTCGGTACAATCGAGACACAAGATGGAGGACAAACAATGCTCGGAATGGGTAGAAGGGGGCATGGTAGACACTTCCTGACCCTCTAGGTTTTCTGAGGGGGGCTTAGGAGGCTCATAAAGGCTAAAAAAAAAAACTCTTGAATTTTCCGCGGGGGAAGCGCCCGGTACGCGCACCGGTGTGCGTACCGGGAAGCGTACTTTGGTGAAAAATAGGGGAAAAAGTTAGAAAAAGATAAACGTTTTGAATGATCAGAGGTAGGGTAGCTCTGAAAAGAGCTTTTGGGTTCTGTGATTGATTTAGGTACCTACAAGTAGGTTCCAATGCACAGTCTTTAATTCAGGAGGAAAATTCTATTTCCCTCCTCTGAGAAGTGCACACCATCTCCTCTGTAGATGTCTTGCATGTTGTAACGCAAGTTATTATTGTATATTGAACCCATTCCACAGTCTCTCATGTAAGCAGAAACAGATTTATTCACATGTTTCCGTGCTTTTTCAAATTGTGGACAAAATTGGTTGGACCAGTTCCATTTCTGTCTTTGGCATATATTGGAATATACCAAGGCAGTTTGTGGAAAAAGTGTCATCAATTGATCAAAGGTGTCCTTTAAAAGCATTTCCAGACCAACTCCAGTCATAGTGCCCAAATCATCTCCACCACAGTGCACTATTAAGAGGTCAGGGTTTGGCAGATGCAAAAAGGTTTTCACCAATGGTATCAATTGATGACATCTCAATCCTCTCTGGCCAATCCACTTGATTTTCAGATTTGATAAATCAAGGTTGTGATGATTTCTGCTAGCTGCATACCTTTGAGCCCAGTGGATGTAGCTATGTCCAGTAATCCACACAGAATACATGATGCGAGAAGGTTCTGCTGCAGTCAGATGAAGTGTGGGAATGAAATGGAAATTGGAACAGTAGGAGTTTCCCAAAAAATAATTGTGGAGTTTCTCTGCTGTTGAATCACAAGCAATGATTGGTGGATTCAGATAGTTGAAAACTAAAAGTTAGGGTGCATGGTTGTGTTGTGTGAAAGAAGCAATTTGAATGGTTAAGAAAAAGTCACTAAAAGTAATAATGCCCTGGATATGCTGGTGTATTGAGAGGTCAAACATCCTTGCTGACTTAATTTGCAACATTGTAGAATAAACTTTTGAACCTGAGAGTTCAGTTAGGAGGGAGTTGCTATGGTAACAGATAGAAAGATCTGAGAGGGGGAAGGGTGTTGGTTTGAAAATAGTGAGGGAAGACTTTTGATTGGTTGAAATAAGGCATTTGTGTGTAAAGATAGAGATTTTCTATGCCAGTCTTGGTTTCAGTGTATTGAGTGCACACCTTTTGCTCTGCTAAAGAAAAATTGGTGTGTTTGTCTGACACTGTTTTCAATCTCCCAAAGCATTTGTAAAGGTAAGTAATGATTTATTTAATTTAGATAGAGACTTGTTTGCTGTATGGAGAAAATTTGGAAGCAGATAGTTAAGTTTTAGTAGTGAAATTGAATGCCTGAACATAGGTTCTGCGCAGTGTTTCTTAAATGTTATTCAAAAAACGATTTTGGGTGCAAATGAATGGTATTTTCATTTGGCCCTTATTTATGATTGCCTTGTGCAACCGGTGCATCACTTTATACATGGGAAATAAGTGATGCTCTTCTGGCGCAAGGTCTTCATAAATAAGGCTTTGAGTTTATTTGCTCTTGGTTTGTGTTCTGCTTTTTGATAATGCTTGATATCAACATTTGCAAGGTAGAGGATTTGTATTTTGGGAAACAGTGAGGTTTTAAAAGTGAAATTCAGTGCTTGTACATATGTTCTGCCCTGTGTTTTTTAAATGTTAATCAAAAAACGATTTTTGGTGCCAATCATTGGTATTTATATTTGCGTCTTATTTATGATTGTCTTGTGGCGTAGGTATGTCACTTTTAACATGGGAAGAAAGTGACGCAGTGGTGGCGCAAGGCTTTCATAAATAAGGCCCTGAGTTTCTGTGCTCTTGGTTTGTGTTCTGCTTTTTGATAATGCTTGATATCAACATTTGCAAAGTAGAGGATTTGTATTTTGGGAAACAGTGACATTTCAAAAGTGATTTTGAGTGGTTATACATAGGTTCTGTGCAGTGTTTTTTAAATGTTATTCAAAAAACGATTTTGGGGGCAAATCAATGGTATTTTCATTTGACCCTTATTTATGATTGCCCTGTGCAACCGGTGCATCACTTTATACATGGGAAATAAGTGACGCTCTTCTGGCGCAAGGTTTTCATAAATAAGGCCCTGAGTTTCTTTGCTCTTGGTTTGTGTTCTGCTTTTTGATAATGCTTGCTATCAACATTTGCAAGGTAGAGGATTTGTATTTTGGGAAACAGTGATGTTTCAAAAGTGAAATTCAGTGCTTGTACATAGGTTCTGCCCTGTGTTTTTTAAATGTTCATCAAAAAACGATTTTTGGTGCCAATCAATGGTATTTATATTTGGGTCTTATTTATGATTGTCTTGTGGCGTAGGTATGTCACTTTTAACATGTGAAGAAAGTGACGCACTGGTGGCGCAAGGCTTTCATAAATAAGGCCCTGAGTTTCTTTGCTCTTGGTTTGTGTTCTGCTTTTTGATAATGCTTGATATCAACATTTGCAAAGTAGAGGATTTGTATTTTGGGAAACAGTGACATTTCAAAAGTGATTTTGAGTGGTTATACATAGGTTCTGTGCAGTGTTTTTTAAATGTTATTCAAAAAACGATTTGGGGGGCAAATCAATGGTATTTTCATTTGGCCCTTAATCATGATTGCCTTGTGCAACCGGTGCATCACTTTATACATGGGAAATAAGTGACGCTCTCCTGGAGCAAGGTCTTCATAAATAAGGCTTTGAGTTTCTTTGCTCTTGGTTTGTGTTCTGCTTTTTGATCATGCTTGATATCAACATTTGCAAGGTAGAGGATTTGTATTTTGGGAAACAGTGAGGTTTCAAAAGTGAAATTCAGTGCTTGTACATAGGTTCTGCCCCGTGTTTTTTAAATATTATTCAAAAAACGATTTTTGGTGCCAATCAATGGTATTGATATTTGGGTCTAATTTATGATTGTCTTGTGGCGTAGGTATGTCACTTTTAACATGGGAAGAAAGTGACGCACTGGTGGCGCAAGGCTTTCATAAATAAGGCCCTGAGTTTCTTTGCTCTTGGTTTGTGTTCTGCTTTTTGATAATGCTTGATATCAACATTTGCAAAGTAGAGGATTTGTATTTTGGGAAACAGTGACGTTTCAAAAGTGATATTGAGTGGTTATACATAGGTTCTGGGCAGTGTTTTTTAAATGTTATTCAAAAAACGATTTTGGGGGCAAATGAATGGTATTTTCATTTGGCCCTTATTTATGATTGCCTTGTGCAACCGGTGCATCACTTTATACATGGGAAATAAGTGACGCTCTTCTGGCGCAAGGTCTTCATAAATAAGGCTTTGAGTTTCTTTGCTCTTGGTTTGTGTTCTGCTTTTTGATAATGCTTGATTTCAACATTTGCGCGGTAGAGGATTTGTATTTTGGGAAACAGTGATGTTGCAAAAGTGAAATATTGTGCTTGTACATAGGTTCTGCCCTGTGTTTTTAAAATTTTAATCAAAAAACGATTTTGGGGCAAATCAATGGAATTTATATTTGGCTGTTATTTATGATTGTCTTGTGGCGCCAGTATGTCACTTTTAACATGGGAAGAAAGTGACAAACTGGTGGCGCAAGGCTTTCATAAATAAGGCCCTGAGTTTCTTTGCTCTTGGTTTGTGTTCTGCTTTTTGATAATGCTTGCTATCAACATTTGGAAGGTAGAGGATTTGCATTTTGAGAAACAGTGATATTTCAAAAGTGAAATTTAGTGCTTGTACATAGGTTCTGCCCTGTGTTTTTTAAATGTTAATCAAAAAACGATTTTTGGTGCCAATCAATGGTATTTATATTCGAGTCTTATTTATGATTGTCTTGTGACAAAGGTATGTCACTTTTAACATGGGAAGAAAGTGACGCACTGGTGGCGCAAAGCTTTTATAAATAAGGCCCTGAGTTTCTTTGCTCTTGGTTTGTGTTCTGCTTTTTGATAATGCTTGCTATCAACATTTGCAAGGTAGAGGATTTGTATTTTGGGAAACAGTGACGTTTCAAAAGTGATATCGAGTGCTTATACATAGGTTTTGCGCAGTGTTTTTTAAATTTTATTCAAAAAACGATTTGGGGGGCAAATCAATGGTATTTTCGTTTGGCCCTTATTTATGATTGCCTTGTGCAACCGGTGCATCACTTTATACATGGGAAATAAGTGACGCTCTTCTGGCGCAAGGTCTTCATAAATAAGGTCTTGAGTTTCTTTGCTTTTAGTTTATGTTCTGCTTTTTGATAATGCTTGATATCAACATTTGCAAGGTAGAGGATTTGTATTTTCGGAAACAGTAACGTTTCAAAAGTGAAATTCAGTGCTTGTACATAGGTTTTGGGCAGTGTTTTTTAAATGTTATTCAAAAAACGATTTTGGGTGCAAATGAATGGTATTTTCATTTGGCCCTTATTAATGATTGCCTTGTGCAACCGGTGAATCACTTTATACATGGGAAATAAGTGACGTTCTTCTGCTGCAAGGTCTTCATAAATAAGGCTTTGAGTTTCTTTGCTCTTGGTTTGTGTTCTGCTTTTTGATAATGCTTGATATCAACATTTGCAAGGTAGAGGATTTGTATTTTGGGAAACAGTGATGTTTCAAAAGTGAAATTCTGTGCTTGTACATAGGTTCTGCCCTGTGTTTTTTTTTAATGTTAATAAAAAAACGATTTTGGGGGATAATCAATGGAATTTATATGTGGCTGTTATTTATGATTGTCTTGTGGCGCCAGTATGTCACTTTTAACATGGGAAGAAAGTGACGCACTGGTGGCGCAAGGCTTTCATAAATAAGGCCCTGAGTTTCTTTGCTCTTGGTTTGTGTTCTGCTTTTTGATAATGCTTGCTATCAACATTTTCAAGGTAGAGGATTTGTATTTTGGGAAACGGTGACATTTCAAAAGTGATATTGAGTGCTTATACATAGGTTCTGCGCAGTGTTTTTTAAATGTTATTCAAAAAAAGATTTTGGGGGCAAATCAATGGTATTTTCATTTGGCCCTTATTTATGATTGCCTTGTGCAACCGGTGCATCACTTTATACATGGGAAATAAGTGACACTCTTCTGGTGCAAGCTCTTCATAAATAAGGCTTTGAGTTTCTTTGCTCTTGGTTTGTGTTCTGCTTTTTGATAATGCTTGCTATCAACATTTGCAAGGTAGAGGATTTGTATTTTGGGAAACAGTGATGTTTAAAAGTGAAATTCTGTGCTTGTACATAGGTTCTGCCCTGTGTTTTTTAAATGTTAATCAAAAAACGATTTTGGGGCAAATCAATGGAATTTATATTTGGCTTTTATTTATGATTGTCTTGTGGCATATGTATGTCACTTTATACATGGGAAATAAGTGACGCTCTTCTGGCCCAAGGCTTTCATAAATAAGGCCTTGAGTTTCTTTGCTCTTGGTTTGTGTTCTGCTTTTTGATAATGCTTGATATCAATATTTGCAAGGTAGAGGATTTGTATTTTTGGAATGCAACATGTGTTGCACTGGTGGTGCAAGGCCTTCATAAATAAAACCCTGAGTTGATGTTGTATAAACTTAAATATGTTGCAAGAGTTAGATCCTTGCAGAGTGAGAGAAAGCACAGGTTTGCATGGGCATTCACTGGCTTGTCTTTCTAGAAAAGTATGTCAAAGTGTTTTTCATCATTTTAGGATGTTAGCAGTGCATCATAATAAGGTGAGGAAATTAGGGAGAAAGTTGTATTATGCAAAAAGTCCAGCACTTAAGCTTAAACAGTTAAACAGTGCTCTTTTGCATGGATCTGAAGTGGATGTGAAGACTATTTGTGAAGAAATTGAGTTTTGTTATTTTGGGAACAAAGAGGACAGTGTATAAATGGATATAGTAATGGATGGTAATGTGGAAGATAATGGACAGATTTCAAGTACAGAAAAGTTTGACGAGGAAATTACCTAGTTTAAGGTGAAATCAAGTGAAAGGCCTAATTTAACTTGTGTGTGTTGTCGACGGACTCATTATAAGATTCAGACTAGGTTAGTTGATTTATATGCGAAATGTGAATTTGAAAATAATAGTGAATGGAAGGATTTTGTATGTTATTTGTTGGTGGAGAATTCTTTTGATTTGAGTTTTGATCAGCGTATTTGTAATTACTGTTTGAAAAAATTAAATGAAAATAGAATGCCTGCTGGAGCAGTTTACAATAATCTTCAGTTGATAGATATTCCTTATGAATTGATGGATTTAAATACTTATGAATCAATTTTGATTCAATGTGTCCATCCTTTTCAAGCTATTGTTCGCATGGAGCCTAAGATAGGAACATTACCTCCTACAGATTTACAAAGAGGATTAAAGGGAAGAGTTGTTTATTTGCCTCTAGATATGAAGAAAAATATTGATACAATTGGTGTAGAAAGAGTAGAAGAGGATCCTCTAGTTATTCTAGTTAATGGGGTTCTGACAAAGAGTAAGAAAATTTGGCAAGATTTAGTGGATGTTAGGAAAGTCAAAAAGGCAACTTTGTATTTGGTCAAAAACAATGAGTACTACAAAGATGTAAGTGTTGGAGCAGAGGAAACAGCTACAGAAGAAGATAGTGATTGTTCAGTTGGCCAAATTGAAAAAGTTGATGTGTCTAGAAATGAAGAAATATATGAACATTATACTGTTCATCCTTTGCATTCCAAAGATGTAATGGGGAATGCAATTGACTTGTTTCAAATGAAAGCAGCAAAAGGAAGTCCTATTAGTGTATGGCTTGTTGTTTTCCACAGTTATTTCCAACAGGTCGTGGTGGACGATATGACGATCGACCAGTTCAAATTCCCGCAGCTGAATACCAGACTTTAAGATTATATGCTGAAGATCCAAGGTTTCGTCAATGTATTCCGTATTTGTTTCATCTACTGTATGAAAGTGATTTGTCTGGTCTTTCTTATGCAGTTAATCATATACTGAAAAGTGGAGCTCATCTGCAAAATGTTTCTGCAAGGGACTTTATGGAGAAAGTCAATCTGCAAGATAGTATTTTGGAATCTCAGCTAATCAATCTCATGGCATGTCAACGTGGAACCAATGAGTATTGGTTCCGTCGTCATAGAGAATTGAAATGTATGCTAAGAAACTTAGGAACTCCTACATGGTTCCTCACTCTTAGCTGTGCTGAGTATGCATGGGACGACTTACTTCAATTTCTACGAGACGCAAATGGAAACATACAAAATATAGAATTGAAAACACCTGGAAAACTGTGTTCTTTGGATCCAGTGAATGTTTACAGATATTTTAATCATAGATTTGAAGCTATGATGTCTTTTATTACCAACAAAAAAAATCCTCCCCTTGGAGAGGTTTTGGATTTCTTTTGGAGGAAGGAATATCAAGCGAGAGGTGCTCCTCATATACATATATTGTTATGGATTAAAGATGCACCCAAATTTGGAACTGATTCGGATGAAACAGTGATGAGTTTCATTGAAGAGTATTCAACATGTGCTATTCCAAAATCTACTGAAGAAAACAGTTTACGGCAACAAGTTTTACGTTTTCAATCTCATCGTTGTGGAAAGTACTGTCGTCGAAAATTTAAAAACAAGGAAAATTTAAAAACAGTGATTTCTAAGGGAAGAGTAAATAATTTGATGTCATCTCTACGACATACTGTGACGAGGAAATCTCCCAAAAATACATACAATTTGAAAAGAAATGAAGAATCTAAGTACATCAACGATTACAACCCAGTGATTTTGTCCATGTGGAATGCTAACATGGATATTCAGTTCGTTGCTGACAATTCTATTGCTGTGGCTCGATATGTGACATCTTACATCACTAAAAAAGAAAAGACAGAACTGAAGGAAATGTGGGAGGACATTTCGCATGAAAAGAGTCTAAGCAAGAAATTATACAGTTTCAGTCTGAAGATGTTGTCGCATCGAGAAATTGGAGCATATGAATGTTCTGATCGGTTATCATCAGCAAGTCTCTATGCCAAATCAAGAACAATCATTTGGGTGAGTCTAGGTCTTGCTGCAACACGAAACCGAGTTTTGAAATCTGTTGGATACATACTATCCAAATAGAAGTACTCACCTTGAGAACACTTGTTTGTATGAAGTTCTGCAAAACTACAGTTATAAGAGGAACATCACAGAAGATATCAATAATGGAAAATATTCAGTCATTGGCTATGAAGGATGTCTAGTGAAGCAGAAAAAAGGCCATTTGATTAATCATCGAACATTGAGTTGTGAAGCTCCAGACAAAAGAGAATTTTACTATTTAGCTCTTTTGTAACTCTTTAAGCCATGGCGTACAGAAGAGGAACTACTTGGAGATTTTCTCTGTTATGAAGACTCTTTTAATACAACTAAGGATACCATAGAATGTCCTATTTTTCTAAATTATCTGCAAATGTTGAACGAAGAAATAGAGCAAGAAACCACAATTGCTGAAGAGATAGCTAGAGACAGTTCTCAAGATAGTCAGAGTTCTACTTCATTGAGTCAGGATCCACTAGGAGGACCTATTATCCAAAATGAAGCTGCCACTGCCATGGATGAGGTGGAAAGAGCTATGGATCAAGCTCAAGAGGATGGAGTTAACGTAGAAGATTTGGTAAAGCAACTAAACGTTGAGCAGAAAAAGATATATGATGAAGTCACAGAGCAGATTGAACATGGATTCAGACATGAGAAAAAAGAGTGCTCATGTACATCATTTGGCCCTGTCCGACTGTATGTAAGTGGAGAAGCGGGGACAGGAAAAAGTTTTCTGATTAAAGCCATTGCAAGTTATCTGCAGAAAAGGACTGATTCAAACTGTCTTGTGTTGTAACCGCTCCAACTGGTCTGGCAGCACATAACATTAAAGGGATTACTCTACATCGTTTACTGATGCTGCCAGTTGAGCATGATAATAAATTGCATTACAACAAATTATCTGGAGATGCGTGTTCTGAAGTTTCAAGAGTCTTGAAGAAAATGAAACTTCTTATTATTGATGAAGTAAGCATGGTCTCAAATCTAATGCTTGCTTTTGTGCATTTGAGAATGCAAGAAATTCTTAGAACAGAGTATGATGTGTTATTTGGAGGAAAACACATTATTGTTTTTGGAGATCTATTGCAGTTGACTCCAGTAAAAGGACAACCAGTGTTTAAAATGCTCACACATGAAGATACTAGGAAGTCCCTTGGAAACATTGGAAACGTTAATATATGGTTAAATTTTAAATATGCTGAAC
The DNA here is from genome assembly GCF_964263255.1 of Lissotriton vulgaris. Lineage (NCBI taxonomy): Eukaryota > Metazoa > Chordata > Amphibia > Caudata > Salamandridae > Lissotriton > Lissotriton vulgaris. The sequence continues at coordinate 46,314 of NW_028245430.1, forward strand.
TGATTCAAAATATGCGACAGTCAAAGGATGAAGATTATAAAAATATTCTACAAGATGTAAGAATTGGAAAAGTAAGCGAGCTTGGGAAAGAAGCTCTACATGATCGATTAATTTCAAATTTGTATCCAAATGAAAACATTCTTCCAGAGAATATTTTTTTTTAAAATGACTGAGAAGAAATCTGGGATATGTTTGATGCCAACTCTGCAAGAATGTTCCATCTTCAACAACAAAATGTTAGAGTTAGAAAATGAAGAGATTGTGAAACTGGAAGCAATAGATAAAATAGAGCATATGGGTGCAACAATTGTTTTGTCTGAAAATGTGAAAACTAAATTGGATTCATTAGAGAAAAGTATTTCTAAAACAGCTGGTTTTGAAAAGACTCTGAATGTGTGTTTAAATTGTCGTATCATTTTGAGAAGGAATTTAAATGTTGAAAGAGGTCTGGTAAATGGAGCAATGGGTTATGTTGTTGATTTTGTGAATTATAGAAATAGAGATGGAATTGAATTTTTAAAAATAAAATTTGATGGCATTGATCAAGTACAACAAATCAGTCGTTGTTCTGCTAGATTTTTACTTGCAAAAGACTTATATGTTCGCCGAAAACAGTTTCCTGTTTGTTTGGCATATGCAGTAACAATTCATAAATCTCAAGGTTTAAGTGTAGATAATGCTTTAGTGAACATTGGAAGATGTGTGTTTAAAGAGGGTATGGCATATGTGGCATTATCCTGAGTCAGAACTTTATCAGGATTGTACTTGATTGAGTGTGATGAGAGAAAAATTTGTGCAGATCTAAATTGTGTTAAAGAATACAATAGGTGAAGAAGAGAGTATGCTCCACATTTGCCTCAATATCCTCTGTTTGAAAAACGTGTGGTAGGCCGAAAAAGAAGAAATGAGGATAATTGCAGTGAGGAAGTAGCAAAAAGACAACAAGTAGACAAAACTGTAATTGAAAACAGGAAGAAAAAAGAAATGTGAAGAAAATGTTGTTGGATTTCAGTTTGAAAATAGTTCGGGTGTCAACTGCTATGCTAATGTAGTGGTCAATGTTGTTTTTTTTCTTAAAATTTTGCAAGAACAGATTGTTGAAAATCGGGATCAAAGATTGTGTGGTTTATTGAAATCTGTGTTTCAGAAATGTAGCAGTGATAGAGCAAAAATAGAAAGTGTAACAGAAATTCGAAATATTTTAGATATGTGTTCTGGTCAAGATACATTTTCACAGAACATTCAGCAGGATTGTCAGGAATTTTTAATGTATATGTTTGGTGTTTTGGAAGATGAAGATGTAGATATAAATAATCTTTTCAGCCTTTCTTATCAATGGCAGCATGACTGCCACAATTTTAGTTCATCAAGTACTACTAGAATAGACACTGAAAGATTTATATATTTGACTTTACCTGACTGTAAATCAGTGTCATTTAAAAATCTAGTTAAAGCAGCAGATCATAATATGGTGTGTACTCAATGTAAGTATCCAATGCTATCCACATTATTTATACAAAGTTATGGGCAGTATATAATTTTAGTTTTCCAACGATGTAGACCTGATGGAACTAAATTGACAACTTCTATCAAAAAATGTTGTGGCTTCTCAGTTATCAATTTCAGGAAGAACCTTTACAACTGAAGCTATTATTTATCATGACGGTTCTTCCACAACCTCAGGACATTATACATGCTACTTAAAATGTGAAAAAGGATGGAGTTACTGCAATGATTCTCATTTAACTTATAAACAACGTTTGCCTTATGACTCTACAAATTCTTATCTAGTGTTTTTAAAACCAAAGCTTTAGTAAAGGGAATTGGCCTTTGAAGACGGGAATAGATAATAAAAGTTAGTTCGTTAGTTAGTTAATCTAATGTTTTAAAATATTTATCTCATATAGATACTTTAAGTGGATCTCAAAGTAAAAAATACTGATATATCTGACACAAATTGGCCGTGAGGAAATTGTAAGGTATGATGTTCTTAGATCTTTTTTCATAGGAAGTCGATGGAATGGAAGTTATAGAGCACAGCAGATTTTTTTTCCACCAAAAGGACCTTCACTATCTTCTATTTGGCCTCACGGAAAAGTAAGTGAATCAAAGATTAGTGTACATATATGAGATGTATCTTTGAATGGTTTTTTTTAAACACAATCTTTTAGATTGTGTTTTTTTTCCCGCTGTTATATGATGAAGACTTTGAATTCACTAATTTAAGTGAAATTCAATATATTCTGAGAACAGCAAAAATAAATAATGTAACATATTGTAGAAGTTATTGTATAGTTTGCATTGTGTAATTTATATTGTATTCACATTGTCTCACACTCATTTTCCTTTTTCACCCTTATTTACCTCTCTTTACTCATTTACACTGCTTTTTTAACTTTGTTTCATCGCTGTTCCTTTACTACACTTCATTCACAACTTCTCAATCCAATTTGAACTGTCTGCATTTCCTCTCTTCCTTCCCCCACTTTTTATCTTTTTCACATTCTCTCAGTACCACTGCTTTAGTTTTCTTCCCCTCTCTTTTTTTCTTTTTCTCCATTTTTTTTCTTTCGCACTCATTGTACTGTAGTTCACTTAGTCCTTCCCTTTGTTTTTCTGTGTACTTACTCTCTCACTCCTGTTTCATCATTCGTTCTATATTAACCTCATTCCCTTCATCCCTTCACTCTGTGACTCCCCTTCACTCACTCTCAGTCATCTTCTAATCCTCTTTTTTATTAATCGTTCCTCATTCAGACTCCTCTCTTTTTTACTAATTTTCCTTTTACTTTCTTATCGTTCCTGATTTCGTTTTGGTATCTCACATTCTTTTAGTATCTTACTTACCTTCAGTAATTTGTTCTCTTTCTATTTCTTATTCCTTCTTTTTTCTCTTTCTACATTACTTTATTTCTGTTTTTGTATCCTTTACTATTGCTTTATTTCTTAGTAAACTTTTTTAGATTTTTTAACCTCTTGAACTGTTTCTTCTATTTTAATATATATTTTTTAACTAATTATAACGGGTTTTTTCTTTTGTCTTTCACAGATACAAGTTTTCATTAATTATATGGTAAGTGTGTTTACAAAATGTACTTTCTTATCACCCTTTGCTTTAACCTCACTACTTTTCTCTCACTCTACCTCACCCTTGTTTCCTTACTTTGCTTCCCACACTTATTCTTATCCTCCATGTTTACTTCCTACCACATTCAACTTCTTTCATTACCTCTGCTTATCCACACTCCTTCACTTACCATTTTTACTGGTTCACTTAGTCCCTTTGTGACACTCCTTCCTTTACTCTCTCTCTTCTTTCTCTCTGTCACTCCCCATGTCTTACCCGTATTCACTTATATCCACCCTCTTTCACTCCTCTTAACTTACACTCACTGCTATTTTCTTTCCCTCCGTCACTACTGTTTTTTTTCTCTGGTTCCGTCACTATCTGTCATTCCCCATACTTAAGTCTCCTTCCTTTTACTTTCATCACCCATTCACATTTTCCCAGAACCTCTACTTTAGTCTTCTTCCTCTTTCTTCTCTTCTTTTGCTCCCTTATTCATTTTCTTTTTCTCAGTTACTTCCTCTTACACCTTTTCTCTGTCTTACTATCTATTACACAATCCCTCTGTGTTCCTCCCTCTAGCTCTCTTTCTCTTAACACCACTCTCTCTGTCCCCATTCTTCATGCTCACTACTTCATTAATTTTTTTTTATTTTTTTTTTGTTGGTGCGCTGACGGGACGCGCACGGGTACGCGCACCGGAGCGTTCACCGATACGCACACCGGGAGCGCTCCAGAGTCAAATATAAAAAAAAAAGTAAAATACTATTTTAAAACAAAAATATTATCTTAATATACAATATGGGGTTCATTTATAAAAAAACATACCTTTCTCAGCTATAGACATTTGCGAAAAAATAACCTTAGAAATTCACTACAAAGTACATAGGTATAAAGCCCTATAAAAAGTTAAAAATTAGCAGTTAAAAAACCTATGAAATTCACAGAAAAAACTAAAGGTTTCACACCAGTTATAGTTAGGAATTAGCATTTAAAAAAGATGGTAAAATTACTGAATTGGTTGTTGTAACTGGTATGGGTACATCCACTTTTTTGAAAATGTTAGTTTCTATTTTTGAATATGTGTTTCAAAGGTTACTTTACAGTGAAAGGAGGTCTGTCACTGTGTCACAAGGATGGTGTCATCAGTGATGTCATGAGTGATGTCACTGACCATGTCATGAGTGATGTAATATGTGATGTCATCAGCAGTGCATTGCACGCGCAAGTTATAGTGAGTCTGACTAACTATAACGTGGGAATTTCAATGGTTTTATGTCAATAAAATTTCCAGCTAACTATAACTGGTGTGAAACCTATGTTTTTTTCAGTGAATTTAATAGGTTTTTTAAATGCTAATTCCTAACTATAACTGGTGTGAAACCTATGGTTTTTTCAGTGAATTTCATAGGTTTTTTAAATGCTAATTCCTTTCTATATCGAGTTTCTAACCTATGTTTTTTTACAATTTTGCTGTTTTGTGTAAGTATTAATTTTTGAGTTTTTTTTATATAATGTTTCCCTGGGGCGCTCTGGGTGTGCGCTCCGGTAAGCTCTCCGGTAAGCTCTCCGGTAAGCTCTCCGGTAAGCTCTCCGGAAAGCGCACCCAGAGCGCTACTTTCGTTCGTGAAAAAAATATGAATGAAAAGTTAATATTAACGCAAAACATTTCGTACCATACAAATAAAAGCAGTTTTTTTTTATAAGGAAAATGATTATGCATTTCCGTAAAACTATGATGACGTCACTTCGGCGCGCAACGTAAGCGCCCCCGGAAGCGCCTATGTTCGCGCCACGTGTGCGCCCCGGAAGCGCCTACGTTTGCGCCGCGTGTACGCCCCCGGAAGCGCCTACGTTCGCACCGCGTATATGCCCCGGAAGCGCCTACGTTCACGCCGCGTGTGCGCCCCCGGAAGCGCCTACGTTCGTGCCGCGTGTGCGCACCTGGAAGCGTTCCGGAGCGCGCAGCGTAAGCGCGTCAAGTCATGTGACCTTAAAATAACACTTTTCATTGGTTGCTAACAGTTTTTTTTACAAAGAATGAAATCCCCACCCATTTCCTTCACTTCTTTCACTTTTGTGACTGCAAGACCTGCCTTTTTGCTCCTGGATATTTCTTGGTTTTACCATGGCTGCCAGAGAATCCAGCAGTGATGAAGAACCTGAATTTATCAATGAAGAGCCTCCTCAACGAAAAGTTAAGGAACATTTTATTTGGAAATGTTTTTTAAATCCCGCCTAACCAAAAAAAGGTGAATGCTCCAAAAGTGGAGTGCAGGATCTGCAAAGAAGTGCTGTCATGGGGTAACCCCTTAAAAAAATACTCATTTGGAAACTTCACAATGATCCGACATGTGGAGAGGAAGCACCCCCAGAATTTTGCCCGGGAAAGTGTCAGGGCTCTGGCACAAGAGGTTCCCAGTGATGGGGCCTCTACATCCACCGGAGGAGCAACTTCTTCTGGGAGGGGGAGATCACAAGAGCTGGTTCCGAACATTCAACCTGCTTTTAACCATGGTGCCCTCAGATGCAGATACTGCAATCAACTGCTCACCTTTGGAGAACAAAGTGTACAGCTCATGGTTCGAGCATTAGAAAATCATCGCTGCCCTTCCCACCCCTAATTTTTTTTGGTTTTTTTGCTCCTATTGAGCTGTTTCCATTCCCTGTTTTTGTTCCTGTTTAGAAAAAAGAAGAAAACAAAAAGTTATTTTCAGAACTACCTCCCATTTTCATCAAAGAGCTATACTCTTAAAAAAATTAAAAAGAGTAAGTGAAATAGAGTGCATTGATAATGGAAAGGAAAATGAGTAAGAAAGAACAGAAAGGTACGAGAGGAGAAAGGAAGTGAAGTAGGAGGACTGAAAGAAGGTGAGTGTTAGGAAAGAAAGTAAGGAGAAGAAGAGTGAATATGGGGAATGTTGATATTCAAAGAAAATGTTGAAAAGGAACAGGGTTGTGGAAGGATAAGAAAAGATGCATTGCTGGAGTTGAAGGCAGAAGGCCTCATTTATGAAGCCATGCGTCACTTTAACGCCACCAAAGCATCACTTTTTGTGACGCATCAGTCCAATAAAATATGCACCTTATTTATTCATATTTACAAAGTGGAGCATCTAGGTAAATACGTCACTTTATAACCCCCCGCGCCACATTATTCCTACGTCAGGTGTAATGTATACAAAAGGGACGTATTGACGCAAGAAAGGGTCGTAGAGGTGACACAGTGAATAAACTGGAGGCCTCATTTCTGAAAAGTGACGCATCGCTGCGTGAAAACAGCGATGAGTTACTTTTCTGTGCGCACTCCTTACGACATTCCAGATGTGTCATATTTAATGTATGACGAATCATGTTGCAAGGAGTTACAGATACGTCAGTATTTCTGACGTATCTGTAAACACAAAAGTGACACATTGCCAGAGTGCGTCACAAAAGTGACGCAACTCCAGTAATGCGTCCTTTCACATTGGGAAAGCACCATGTGAAAGGTCTTGCATTAGTCTTAGACCTGCTGTGAGGCAGGAGCAAGATTTTGACGCAACAGCATCCTAAAAGTAACGCAGTGAAATCTCATAGATTTCACTGCGTCGATATTACGAAGCTTTTAGCGGGGAAACACCCCCTCTGCATACATTATACCTGACGCAGGTATAATGTGGCGCAGGGTTTTAAAAAGTGACCCATCTACCTAGATGCGTCACTTTTTAAATATAGCGTAACGAGGCGCATTTTTTTACACCTCTGGTGCAATGCGTCACTTTTCTGTGCGCACTCCTTACGACATTCCAGATGTGTCATATTTAATGTATGACGAATCATGTCGCAAGGAGTTACAGATACGTCAGTATTTCTGACGTATCTGTAAACACAAAAGTGACGCATTGCTGAATTGCGTCACAAATGTGACGCAACTCCAGTAATGCGTCCTTTCACATGGGGAAAGCCCCATGTGAAAGGTCTTTCATCAGTCTTATACCTGCTGTGAGGCAGGAGCAAGATTTTGACGCAACAGCATCCTAAAAGTGACGCAGTGAAATCTCATAGAGTTCACTGCGTCGATATTACGAAGCTTTTAGCGGGGGAACGCCCCCTCTGCATACATTATACCTGACGCAGGTATAATGTGGCGCAGGGTTTTAAAAAGTGACCCATCTACCTAGATGCGTAACTTTTTAAATATACCGTAGCGAGGCGCATTTTTTTACACCGCTGGTGCAATGCGTCACTTTTCTGTGCGCACTCCTTATGACATTCCAGATGTGTCATATTTAATGTATGACGAATCATGTCACAAGGAGTTACAGATACGCCAGTATTTCTGACGTATCTGTAAACACAAAAGTGACGCATTCCTGGAGTGCGTCACAAAAGTGACGCAACTCCAGTAATGCGTCCTTTCACATGGGGAAAGCACCATGTGAAAGGTCTTGCGTCAGTCTTACACCTGCTGTGAGGCAGGCGCAAGATTTTGACGCAACAGCATCCTAAAAGTGACGCAGTGAAATCTCATAGATTTCACTGCGTCGCTATTACAAAGCTTTTTGCGGTGGAACGCCCCCTCTGCATACATTATACCTGACGCAGGTATAATTTGGCGCAGGGTTTTAAAAAGTGACCCATCTACCTAGATGCGTCACTTTTTAAAGATAGCGTAACTAGGCACATTTTTTTACACCACTGGTGCGATGCGTCACTTTTCTGTGCGCACTCCTTACGACATTCCAGATGTGTCATATTTAATGTATGACGAATCATGTCGCAAGGAGTTACAGATACGTCAGTATTTCTGACGTATCTGTAAACACAAAAGTGACACATTGCTGGAGTGCGTCACAAAAGTGACGCAACTCCAGTAATGCGTCCTTTCACATGGGGAAAGCACCATGTGAAAGATCTTGCATCAGTCTTACACCTGCTGTGAGGCAGGCACAAGATTTTGACGCAACAGCATCCTAAAAGTGACGCAGTGAAATCTCATAGATTTCACTGCGTCGCTATTACGAAGCTTTTGCGGGGGAACGCCCCCTCTGCATACATTATACCTGACGCAGGTATAATGTGGCGCAGGGTTTTAAAAAGTGACCCATCTACCTAGATGCGTCACTTTTTAAATACAGCGTAACGAGGCGCATTTTTTTACACCACTGGTGCGATGCGTCACTTTTCTGTGCGCACTCCTTACGACATTCCAGATGTGTCATATTTAATGTATGACGGATCATGTCGCAAGGAGTTACAGATACGTCAGTATTTCTGACGTATCTGTAAACACAAAAGTGACGCATTGCTGGAGTGCGTCACTAAAGTGACGCAACTCCAGTAATGCGTCCTTTCACATGGGGAAAGCACCATGTGAAAGGTCTTGCGTCAGTCTTACACCTGCTGTGAGGCAGGCACAAGATTTTGACGCAACAGCATCCTAAAAGTGACGCAGTGAAATCTCATAGATTTCACTGCGTCGCTATTACAAAGTTTTTTGCGGGGGAACGCCCCCTCTGCATACATTATACCTGACGCAGGTATAATGTGGCGCAGGGTTTTAAAAAGTGACCCATCTACCTAGATGGGTCACTTTTTAAATATAGCGCAACAAGGCGCATGTTTTTACTTCGCTGGTGCGATGCGTCACTTTTCTGTGCGCACTTCTTACAACATTCCAGATGTGTCATATTTAATGTATGACGAACCATGTCGCAAGGAGTTACAGATACGTCAGTATTTGTGACGTATCTGTAAACACAAAAGTAACGCATTGCTTGAGTGCGTCACAAAAGTGACGCAACTCCAGTAATGCGTCCTTTCACATGGGGAAAGCACCTTGTGAATGGTCTTGCGTCAGTCTTACACCTGCTGTGAGGCAGGCGCAAGATTTTGACGCAACAGCATCCTAAAAGTGACACAGTGAAATCTCATAGATTTCACTGCGTCGCTATTACCAAGCTATTTGCGGGGGAGCTCCCCTTCTGCATACATTATACCTGACGCAAGTATAATGTGGCGCAGGGTTTTAAAAAGTGAACCATCTACCTAGATGCGTCACTTTTTAAATATAGCGCAACGATGCACATTTTTTTACACCGCTGGTGCATCACAAAAAGTGACACACAGGCGGCGCAAAACTGTCGCAATGCCTTCATAAATAAGGTCCTGGATTTTCCCCGTGCTTCGCTCCCCGGTGCGCTCCCCGGTGCGCTTCCCGGTGCGCTTCCCGGTGCGCATACCGGGCGCTCCCCCCGCGCAAATCAAAAAAAAATATTTTTTAAAAATGCCCCGCGGGACCCTATTTTAGCCCCCACATTAAACCTAGGGGGTCAGGAGGGGGTCTACCCTGCCCCCTTATAGTCATTTCTCCCTTTTTTTATGTCACCTCTTGTGTCTCGATCCTGCCGAGACACAAGATGGCGGCCGCTCCGGACTGTTTAGAATGTTTACAGACACCCGTGAGCCAATCAGCTTTCCGCGCGCAAATCGCGTGTCGCGTCTGGTGCGCTCCCCGGTGCGCGCACCGGAGCGCGCCTATAGATATATATATTTTTTTTAATCTAAATTACTCAAAATCCACTGGAGCACATATCTTGAGACATAGCAAAGGCACATCGGGCTACCAGTCCCTACAATTTTGCCAAATTTGGTGGAAATCCATTCAGCCGTTCGGGCTAAAAGTGATATCGACCGCCCTATGGAAATTAACATGGGGAAAATGCGTTTTGGGACCCCCCTTTTATCTCGGCCCCCACTTGACAAATCCCCCCCAAACTTTCAGGGAAGGAACGGAACGCCGCAAGGCCATTTTGAGGAAATTTTCAGTCAGATTCGTCAACCGGCGCCAAAGTTATTCCAAATAGAATTTTGAGATTTAACATTGAAAGAAATCCTAACTGTGACTACCTCCTGGCGACCGCCAGTAGGTAATATATATATATATATATATATATATATATATATACAGCACGTGACTCCTCTGGATCTCTCGGTGTCTCGGCAACCACACAGCACACCAGCAAACAGGAAGGAGACGGACCACAGCACATCAGCAGAGTTGTTTTTATTGAACAACAGAAAGCAGCTACGCGTTTCTGGCAAGTTGTGCCCTTGTTCACGCTATATATATATATTTTACT
>NW_028245431.1:0-127640 GCF_964263255.1 Lissotriton vulgaris
GGACCATTTTCCACATTTCTGAAGCATGACGTAATGGGGGGGTGTTATCTCTTTTGTCGGAAAATCAGCCGTTTTTGCTCGAACATTAAATGCCTCCAAATGGTATTTAATTAACTTCCCGAGCCCCTGGAAGCATGGAAAATCACTTTAAAACATGCTAATTTTAGCTCTAACACTGATGATCCACCTACAAATGTGAACTGACGTTCAAAATAAAACATTTGAAAACGGACCATTTTCACATTTCTGAAGCATGACGTTAATGGGGGGGTGTTATCTCTTTTGTCGAAAATCAGCCGTTTTTTGCTTCGAACATTAAATGCCTCCAAATGGTATTTAATTAACTTCCCGGGGTGAAGAAACCCTTTTTGAGAACTCAGAGGTGAGTAAATTGGCCATTTTCATGCACTTTAACCATTCCATAATCTTGTGTTTTGGGCCCCTGGAAGCATGAAAATCACTTTAAACATGCTAATTTTAGCTCTAACACTGATGATCCACCTACAAATTGTGAACTGACGTTCAAAAATAAAACATTTGAAAACGGGACCATTTTCCACATTTCTGAAGCATGACGTAATGGGGGGGTGTTATCTCTTTTGTCGAAAATCAGCCGTTTTTGGCTCGAACATTAAATGCCTCCAAATGGTATTTAATTAACTTCCCGAAGCCCCTGGAAGCATGAAAATCACTTTAAACATGCTAATTTTAGCTCTAAACACTGATGATCCACCTACAAATGTGAACTGACGTTCAAAAATAAAACATTTGAAACGGACCATTTTCCACATTTCTGAAGCATGACGTAATGGGGGGGGTTGTTATCTCTTTTGTCGAAAATCAGCCGTTTTTGCTCGAACATTAAATGCCTCCAAATGGTATTTAATTTAACTTCCGGGGTGAAGAAACCCTTTTTGAGAACTCAGAGTGAGTAAATTGGCCATTTTCATGCACTTTTAACCATTCCATAAATCTTGTGTTTTGGGCCCCTGGAAGCATGAAAATCACTTTAAACATGCTAATTTTAGCTCTAACACTGATGATCCACCTACAAATGTGAACTGACGTTCAAAAATAAAACATTTGAAAACGGACCATTTTCCACATTTCTGAAGCATGACGTAATGGGGGGGTGTGTTATCTCTTTTGTCGAAAATCAGCCGTTTTTGCACCGAACATTAAATGCCTCCAAATGGTATTTAATTAACTTCCCGAGCCCCTGGAAGCATGAAAATCACTTTAAACATGCTAATTTTAGCTCTAACACTGATGATCCACCTACAAATGTGAACTGACGTTCAAAAATAAAACATTTGAAAAACGGACCATTTTCCACATTTCTGAAGCATGACGTAATGGGGGGTGTTTATCTCTTTTGTCGAAAATCAAGCCGTTTTTGCTCGCGAACATTAAATGCCTCCAAATGGTATTTATTTCACTTCCCGAGCCCCTGGAAGCATGAAAATCACTTTAACATGCTAATTTTTAGCTCTAACATGATGATCCACTACAATGTGAACTGACGTTCAAAAATAAAACATTTGAAACGGACCATTTTCCACATTTCTGAAGCATGACGTAATGGGGGGGGGTTATCTCTTTTGTCGAAAATCAGCCGTTTTTGCTCGAACATTAAATGCCTCCAAATGGTATTTAATTAACTTCCCGAGCCCCTGGAAGCATGAAAATCACTTTAAACATGCTAATTTTAGCTCTAACACTGATGATCCACCTACAAATGTGAACTGACGTTCAAAAATAAAACATTTGAAAACGGACCATTTTCCACATTTCTGAAGCATGACGTAATGGGGGGGTTGTTATCTCTTTTTGTCGAAAATCAGCCGTTTTTGCTCGAACATTAAATGCCTCCAAATGGTATTTATTATCACTTCCCGGGTGAAGAAACCCTTTTGAGAACTCAGAGTGAGTAAATTTGGCCATTTTCCATGCACTTTTAACCTTCCATTATCTTGTATTTTGGGCCCCTGGAAGCATGAAAATCACTTTAAACATGCTAATTTTAGCTCTAACACTGATGATCCACCTACAAATGTGAACTGACGTTCAAAAATAAAAACATTTGAAAACGGACCATTTTCCAAATTTCTGAAGCATGACGTAATGGGGGGGTGTTATCTCTTTTGTCGAAAATCAGCCGTTTTTTGCATCGAACATTAAATGCCTCCCAAATGGTATTTAATTAACTTCCCGAGCCCCTGGAAGCATGAAAATTACTTTAAACATGCTAATTTTAGCTCTAACACTGATGATCCACCTACAAATGTGAACTGACGTTCAAAAATAAAAACATTTGAAAACGGGACCATTTTCCACATTTCTGAAGCATGACGTAATGGGGGGGTGTATATCTCTTTTGTCGAAAATCAGCCGTTTTTGCTCGAACATTAAATGCATCCAAATGGTATTTAATTAACTTCCCGGGGTGAAGAAACCCTTTTGAGAACTCAGAGTGAGTAAATTGGCCATTTTCATGCACTTTTAACCATTCCATAAATCTTGTGTTTTGGGCCCCTGGAAGCATGAAAATCACTTTAAACATGCTAATTTTAGCTCTAACACTGATGATCCACCTACAAATGTGAACTGACGTTCAAAAATAAAACCATTTGAAAACGGACCATTTTCCACATTTCTGAAGCATGACGTAATGGGGGGGTGTTATCTCTTTTGTCGAAATCAGCGTGAAAATCAGCCGTTTTTGCTCGAACATTAAATGCCCTCCAAATGGTATTTAATTAACTTCCCGGGGTGAAGAAACCCTTTTTGAGAACTCAGAGTGAGTAAATTGGCCATTTTCATGCACTTTTAACCATTCCATAAATCTTGTGTTTTGGGCCCCTGGAAGCATGAAAATCACTTTAAACATGCTAATTTTAGCTCTAACACTGATGATCCACCTACAAATGTGAACTGACGTTCAAAAATAAAACATTTGAAAACGGACCATTTTCCACATTTCTGAAGCATGACGTAATGGGGGGGGTGTTATCTCTTTTGTCGAAAATCAGCCGTTTTTGCTCGAACATTAAATGCCTCCAAATGGTATTTATTTCACTTCCCGAGCCCCTGGAAGCATGAAAATCACTTTAAACATGCTAATTTTAGCTCTAACACTGATGATCCACCTACAAATGTGAACTGACGTTCAAAAATAAAACATTTGAAAACGGACCATTTTCCACATTTCTGAAGCATGACGTAATGGGGGGGTGTTATCTCTTTTTGTCGAAAATCAGCCATTTTTGCTCGAACATTAAATGCCTCCAAATGGTATTTAATTAACTTCCCGAGCCCCTGGAAGCATGAAAATCACTTTAAACATGCTAATTTTAGCTCTAACACTGATGATCCACCTACAAATGTGAACTGACGTTCAAAAAATAAAACATTTGAAAACGGACCATTTTCCACATTTCTGAAGCATGACGTAATGGGGGGTGTTATCTCTTTTGTCGAAAATCAGCCGTTTTTGCTCGAACATTAAATGCCTCCAAATGGTATTTATTTCACTTCCCGAGCCCCTGGAAGCATGAAAATCACTTTAAACATGCTAATTTTAGCTCTAACACTGATGATCCACCTACAAATGTGAACTGACGTTCAAAAATAAAACATTTGAAAACGGGCCATTTTCCACATTTCTGAAGCATGACGTAATGGGGGGGTGTTATCTCTTTTGTCGAAAATCAGCCGTTTTTGCTCGAACATTAAATGCCTCCAAATGGTATTTAATTAACTTCCCGAGCCCCTGGAAGCATGAAAATCACTTTAAACATGCTAATTTTAGCTCTAACACTGATGATCCACCTACAAATGTGAACTGACGTTCAAAAATAAAACATTTGAAAACGGACCATTTCCACATTTCTGAAGCATGACGTAATGGGGGGGTGTTATCTCTTTTGTCGAAAATCAGCCGTTTTGCTCGAACATTAAATGCCTCCAAATGGTATTTAATTTACTTCCGGGGTGAAGAAACCCTTTTTGAGAACTCAGAGTGAGTAAATTGGCCATTTTCATGCACTTTTAACCATTCCATAAATCTTGTGTTTTGGGCCCCTGGAAGCATGAAAATCACTTTAAACATGCTAATTTTAGCTCTAACACTGATGATCCACCTACAAATGTGAACTGACGTTCAAAAATAAAAACATTTGAAAACGGACCATTTTCCACATTTCTGAAGCATGACGTAATGGGGGGGTGTTATCTCTTTTTGTCGAAAATCAGCCGTTTTTGCTCGAACATTAAATGCCTCCAAATGGTATTTAATTAACTTCCCGAGCCCCTGGAAGCATGAAAATCACTTTAAACATGCTAATTTTAGCTCTAACACTGATGATCCACCTACAAATGTGAACTGACGTTCAAAAATAAAACATTTGAAAACGGACCATTTTCCACATTTCTGAAGCATGACGTAATGGGGGGGTGTTATCTCTTTTGTCGAAAATCAGCCGTTTTTGCTCGAACATTAAATGCCTCCAAATGGTATTTAATTAACTTCCCGAGCCCCTGGAAGCATGAAAATCACTTTTAAACATGCTAATTTTAGCTCTAACACTGATGATCCACCTACAAATGTGAACTGACGTTCAAAAATAAAACATTTGAAAACGGACCATTTTCCACATTTCTGAAGCATGACGTAATGGGGGGGTGTTATCTCTTTTGTCGAAAATCAGCCGTTTTTGCTCGAACATTAAATGCCTCCAAATGGTATTTAATTAACTTCCCGAGCCCCTGGAAGCATGAAAATCACTTTAAACATGCTAATTTTAGCTCTAACACTGATGATCCTCCTACAAATGTGAACTGACGTTCAAAAATAAAACATTTGAAAACGGACCATTTTCCACATTTCTGAAGCATGACGTAATGGGGGGGTGTTATCTCTTTTGTCGAAAATCAGCCGTTTTTGCTCGAACATTAAATGCCTCCAAATGGTATTTAATTAACTTCCCGGGGTGAAGAAACCCTTTTTGAGAACTCAGAGTGAGTAAATTGGCCATTTTCATGCACTTTTAACCATTCCATAAATCTTGTGTTTTGGGCCCCTGGAAGCATGAAAATCACTTTAAACATGCTAATTTTAGCTCTAACACTGATGATCCACCTACAAATGTGAACTGACGTTCAAAAATAAAACATTTGAAAACGGACCATTTTCCACATTTCTGAAGCATGACGTAATGGGGGGGTGTTATCTCTTTTGTCGAAAATCAGCCGTTTTTGCTCGAACATTAAATGCCTCCAAATGGTATTTAATTAACTTCCCGAGCCCCTGGAAGCATGAAAATCACTTTAAACATGCTAATTTTAGCTCTAACACTGATGATCCACCTACAAATGTGAACTGACGTTCAAAAATAAAACATTTGAAAACGGACCATTTTCCACATTTCTGAAGCATGACGTAATGGGGGGGGTGTTATCTCTTTTGTCGAAAATCAGCCGTTTTTGCTCGAACATTAAATGCCTCCAAATGGTATTTATTTCACTTCCCGAGCCCCTGGAAGCATGAAAATCACTTTAAACATGCTAATTTTAGCTCTAACACTGATGATCCACCTACAAATGTGAACTGACGTTCAAAAATAAAACATTTGAAAACGGACCATTTTCCACATTTCTGAAGCATGACGTAATGGGGGGGTGTTATCTCTTTTGTCGAAAATCAGCCGTTTTTGCTCGAACATTAAATGCCTCCAAATGGTATTTAATTAACTTCCCGAGCCCCTGGAAGCATGAAAATCACTTTAAACATGCTAATTTTAGCTCTAACACTGATGATCCACCTACAAATGTGAACTGACGTTCAAAAATAAAACATTTGAAAACGGACCATTTTCCACATTTCTGAAGCATGACGTAATGGGGGGTGTTATCTCTTTTGTCGAAAATCAGCCGTTTTTGCTCGAACATTAAATGCCTCCAAATGGTATTTATTTTACTTCCCGGGGTGAAGAAACCCTTTTTGAGAACTCAGAGTGAGTAAATTGGCCATTTTCATGGACTTTTAACCATTCCATAAATCTTGTGTTTTGGGCCCCTGGAAGCATGAAAATCACTTTAAACATGCTAATTTTAGCTCTAACACTGATGATCCACCTACAAATGTGAACTGACGTTCAAAAATAAAACATTTGAAAACGGACCATTTTCCACATTTCTGAAGCATGACGTAATGGGGGGGTGTTATCTCTTTTGTCGAAAATCAGCCGTTTTTGCTCGAACATTAAATGCCTCCAAATGGTATTTATTTTACTTCCCGGGGTGAAGAAACCCTTTTTGAGAACTCAGAGTGAGTAAATTGGCCATTTTCATGCACTTTTAAACCATTCCATAAATCTTGTGTTTTGGGCCCCTGGAAGCATGAAAATTACTTTAAACATGCTAATTTTAGCTCTAACACTGATGATCCACCTACAAATGTGAACTGACGTTCAAAAATAAAACATTTGAAAACGGACCATTTTCCACATTTCTGAAGCATGACGTAATGGGGGGGTGTTATCTCTTTTGTCGAAAATCAGCCGTTTTTGCTCGAACATTAAATGCCTCCAAATGGTATTTAATTAACTTCCCGAGCCCCTGGAAGCATGAAAATCACTTTAAACATGCTAATTTTAGCTCTAACACTGATGATCCACCTACAAATGTGAACTGACGTTCAAAAATAAAACATTTGAAAACGGACCATTTTCCACATTTCTGAAGCATGACGTAATGGGGGGGTGTTATCTCTTTTGTCGAAAATCAGCCGTTTTTGCTCGAACATTAAATGCCTCCAAATGGTATTTAATTAACTTCCCGAGCCCCTGGAAGCATGAAAATCACTTTAAACATGCTAATTTTAGCTCTAACACTGATGATCCACCTACAAATGTGAACTGACGTTCAAAAATAAAACATTTGAAAACGGACCATTTTCCACATTTCTGAAGCATGACGTAATGGGGGGGTGTTATCTCTTTTGTCGAAAATCAGCCGTTTTTGCTCGAACATTAAATGCCTCCAAATGGTATTTAATTAACTTCCCGGGGTGAAGAAACCCTTTTTGAGAACTCAGAGTGAGTAAATTGGCCATTTTCATGCACTTTTAACCATTCCATAAATCTTGTGTTTTGGGCCCCTGGAAGCATGAAAATCACTTTAAACATGCTAATTTTAGCTCTAACACTGATGATCCACCTACAAATGTGAACTGACATTCAAAAATAAAACATTTGAAAACGGACCATTTTCCACATTTCTGAAGCATGACGTAATGGGGGGTGTTATCTCTTTTGTCGAAAATCAGCCGTTTTTGCTCGAACATTAAATGCCTCCAAATGGTATTTAATTAACTTCCCGGGGTGAAGAAACCCTTTTTGAGAACTCAGAGTGAGTAAATTGGCCATTTTCATGCACTTTTTAACCATTCCATAAATCTTGTGTTTTGGGCCCCTGGAAGCATGAAAATCACTTTAAACATGCTAATTTTAGCTCTAACACTGATGATCCACCTACAAATGTGAACTGACGTTCAAAAATAAAACATTTGAAAACGGACCATTTTCCACATTTCTGAAGCATGACGTAATGGGGGGGGTGTTATCTCTTTTGTCGAAAATCAGCCGTTTTTGCTCGAACATTAAATGCCTCCAAATGGTATTTATTTCACTTCCCGAGCCCCTGGAAGCATGAAAATCACTTTAAACATGCTAATTTTAGCTCTAACACTGATGATCCACCTACAAATGTGAACTGACGTTCAAAAATAAAACATTTGAAAACGGACCATTTTCCACATTTCTGAAGCATGACGTAATGGGGGGGTGTTATCTCTTTTGTCGAAAATCAGCCATTTTTGCTCGAACATTAAATGCCTCCAAATGGTATTTAATTAACTTCCCGAGCCCCTGGAAGCATGAAAATCACTTTAAACATGCTAATTTTAGCTCTAACACTGATGATCCACCTACAAATGTGAACTGACGTTCAAAAATAAAACATTTGAAAACGGACCATTTTCCACATTTCTGAAGCATGACGTAATGGGGGGGTGTTATCTCTTTTGTCGAAAATCAGCCGTTTTTGCTCGAACATTAAATGCCTCCAAATGGTATTTATTTCACTTCCCGAGCCCCTGGAAGCATGAAAATCACTTTAAACATGCTAATTTTAGCTCTAACACTGATGATCCACCTACAAATGTGAACTGACGTTCAAAAATAAAACATTTGAAAACGGACCATTTTCCACATTTCTGAAGCATGACGTAATGGGGGGGTGTTATCTCTTTTGTCGAAAATCAGCCGTTTTTGCTCGAACATTAAATGCCTCCAAATGGTATTTAATTAACTTCCCGAGCCCCTGGAAGCATGAAAATCACTTTAAACATGCTAATTTTAGCTCTAACACTGATGATCCACCTACAAATGTGAACTGACGTTCAAAAATAAAACATTTGAAAACGGACCATTTTCCACATTTCTGAAGCATGACGTAATGGGGGGGTGTTATCTCTTTTGTCGAAAATCAGCCGTTTTTGCTCGAACATTAAATGCCTCCAAATGGTATTTATTTTACTTCCCGGGGTGAAGAAACCCTTTTTGAGAACTCAGAGTGAGTAAATTGGCCATTTTCATGCACTTTTAACCATTCCATAAATCTTGTGTTTTGGGCCCCTGGAAGCATGAAAATCACTTTAAACATGCTAATTTTAGCTCTAACACTGATGATCCACCTACAAATGTGAACTGACGTTCAAAAATAAAACATTTGAAAACGGACCATTTTCCACATTTCTGAAGCATGACGTAATGGCGGGGTGTTATCTCTTTTGTCGAAAATCAGCCGTTTTTGCTCGAACATTAAATGCCTCCAAATGGTATTTAATTAACTTCCCGAGCCCCTGGAAGCATGAAAATCACTTTAAACATGCTAATTTTAGCTCTAACACTGATGATCCACCTACAAATGTGAACTGACGTTCAAAAATAAAACATTTGAAAACGGACCATTTTCCACATTTCTGAAGCATGACGTAATGGGGGGGTGTTATCTCTTTTGTCGAAAATCAGCCGTTTTTGCTCGAACATTAAATGCCTCCAAATGGTATTTAATTAACTTCCCGAGCCCCTGGAAGCATGAAAATCACTTTAAACATGCTAATTTTAGCTCTAACACTGATGATCCACCTACAAATGTGAACTGACGTTCAAAAATAAAACATTTGAAAACGGACCATTTTCCACATTTCTGAAGCATGACGTAATGGGGGGGTGTTATCTCTTTTGTCGAAAATCAGCCGTTTTTGCTCGAACATTAAATGCCTCCAAATGGTATTTAATTAACTTCCCGGGGTGAAGAAACCCTTGTTGAGAACTCAGAGTGAGTAAATTGGCCATTTTCATGCACTTTTAACCATTCCATAAATCTTGTGTTTTGGGCCCCTGGAAGCATGAAAATCACTTTAAACATGCTAATTTTAGCTCTAACACTGATGATCCACCTACAAATGTGAACTGACGTTCAAAAATAAAACATTTGAAAACGGACCATTTTCCACATTTCTGAAGCATGACGTAATGGGGGGGTGTTATCTCTTTTGTCGAAAATCAGCCGTTTTTGCTCGAACATTAAATGCCTCCAAATGGTATTTAATTAACTTCCCGGGGTGAAGAAACCCTTTTTGAGAACTCAGAGTGAGTAAATTGGCCATTTTCATGCACTTTTAACCATTCCATAAATCTTGTGTTTTGGGCCCCTGGAAGCATGAAAATCACTTTAAACATGCTAATTTTAGCTCTAACACTGATGATCCACCTACAAATGTGAACTGACGTTCAAAAATAAAACATTTGAAAACGGACCATTTTCCACATTTCTGAAGCATGACGTAATGGGGGGGTGTTATCTCTTTTGTCGAAAATCAGCCGTTTTTGCTCGAACATTAAATGCCTCCAAATGGTATTTAATTAACTTCCCGAGCCCCTGGAAGCATGAAAATCACTTTAAACATGCTAATTTTAGCTCTAACACTGATGATCCACCTACAAATGTGAACTGACGTTCAAAAATAAAACATTTGAAAACGGACCATTTTCCACATTTCTGAAGCATGACGTAATGGGGGGGGTGTTATCTCTTTTGTCGAAAATCAGCCGTTTTTGCTCGAACATTAAATGCCTCCAAATGGTATTTATTTCACTTCCCGAGCCCCTGGAAGCATGAAAATCACTTTAAACATGCTAATTTTAGCTCTAACACTGATGATCCACCTACAAATGTGAACTGACGTTCAAAAATAAAACATTTGAAAACGGACCATTTTCCACATTTCTGAAGCATGACGTAATGGGGGGGTGTTATCTCTTTTGTCGAAAATCAGCCGTTTTTGCTCGAACATTAAATGCCTCCAAATGGTATTTAATTAACTTCCCGAGCCCCTGGAAGCATGAAAATCACTTTAAACATGCTAATTTTAGCTCTAACACTGATGATCCACCTACAAATGTGAACTGACGTTCAAAAATAAAACATTTGAAAACGGACCATTTTCCACATTTCTGAAGCATGACGTAATGGGGGGGTGTTATCTCTTTTGTCGAAAATCAGCCGTTTTTGCTCGAACATTAAATGCCTCCAAATGGTATTTAATTAACTTCCCGAGCCCCTGGAAGCATGAAAATCACTTTAAACATGCTAATTTTAGCTCTAACACTGATGATCCACCTACAAATGTGAACTGACGTTCAAAAATAAAACATTTGAAAACGGACCATTTTCCACATTTCTGAAGCATGACGTAATGGGGGGTGTTATCTCTTTTGTCGAAAATCAGCCGTTTTTGCTCGAACATTAAATGCCTCCAAATGGTATTTATTTTACTTCCCGGGGTGAAGAAACCCTTTTTGAGAACTCAGAGTGAGTAAATTGGCCATTTTCATGGACTTTTAACCATTCCATAAATCTTGTGTTTTGGGCCCCTGGAAGCATGAAAATCACTTTAAACATGCTAATTTTAGCTCTAACACTGATGATCCACCTACAAATGTGAACTGACGTTCAAAAATAAAACATTTGAAAACGGACCATTTTCCACATTTCTGAAGCATGACGTAATGGGGGGGTGTTATCTCTTTTGTCGAAAATCAGCCGTTTTTGCTCGAACATTAAATGCCTCCAAATGGTATTTATTTTACTTCCCGGGGTGAAGAAACCCTTTTTGAGAACTCAGAGTGAGTAAATTGGCCATTTTCATGCACTTTTAACCATTCCATAAATCTTGTGTTTTGGGCCCCTGGAAGCATGAAAATCACTTTAAACATGCTAATTTTAGCTCTAACACTGATGATCCACCTACAAATGTGAACTGACGTTCAAAAATAAAACATTTGAAAACGGACCATTTTCCACATTTCTGAAGCATGACGTAATGGGGGGGTGTTATCTCTTTTGTCGAAAATCAGCCGTTTTTGCTCGAACATTAAATGCCTCCAAATGGTATTTAATTAACTTCCCGAGCCCCTGGAAGCATGAAAATCACTTTAAACATGCTAATTTTAGCTCTAACACTGATGATCCACCTACAAATGTGAACTGACGTTCAAAAATAAAACATTTGAAAACGGACCATTTTCCACATTTCTGAAGCATGACGTAATGGGGGGGTGTTATCTCTTTTGTCGAAAATCAGCCGTTTTTGCTCGAACATTAAATGCCTCCAAATGGTATTTAATTAACTTCCCGAGCCCCTGGAAGCATGAAAATCACTTTAAACATGCTAATTTTAGCTCTAACACTGATGATCCACCTACAAATGTGAACTGACGTTCAAAAATAAAACATTTGAAAACGGACCATTTTCCACATTTCTGAAGCATGACGTAATGGGGGGGTGTTATCTCTTTTGTCGAAAATCAGCCGTTTTTGCTCGAACATTAAATGCCTCCAAATGGTATTTAATTAACTTCCCGAGCCCCTGGAAGCATGAAAATCACTTTAAACATGCTAATTTTAGCTCTAACACTGATGATCCACCTACAAATGTGAACTGACGTTCAAAAATAAAACATTTGAAAACTGACCATTTTCCACATTTCTGAAGCATGACGTAATGGGGGGGGTGTTATCTCTTTTGTCGAAAATCAGCCGTTTTTGCTCGAACATTAAATGCCTCCAAATGGTATTTAATTAACTTCCCGGGGTGAAGAAACCCTTTTTGAGAACTCAGAGTGAGTAAATTGGCCATTTTCATGCACTTTTAACCATTCCATAAATCTTGTGTTTTGGGCCCCTGGAAGCATGAAAATCACTTTAAACATGCTAATTTTAGCTCTAACACTGATGATCCACCTACAAATGTGAACTGACGTTCAAAAATAAAACATTTGAAAACGGACCATTTTCCACATTTCTGAAGCATGACGTAATGGGGGGGTGTTATCTCTTTTGTCGAAAATCAGCCGTTTTTGCTCGAACATTAAATGCCTCCAAATGGTATTTAATTAACTTCCCGGGGTGAAGAAACCCTTTTTGAGAACTCAGAGTGAGTAAATTGGCCATTTTCATGCACTTTTAACCATTCCATAAATCTTGTGTTTTGGGCCCCTGGAAGCATGAAAATCACTTTAAACATGCTAATTTTAGCTCTAACACTGATGATCCACCTACAAATGTGAACTGACGTTCAAAAATAAAACATTTGAAAACGGACCATTTTCCACATTTCTGAAGCATGACGTAATGGGGGGGTGTTATCTCTTTTGTCGAAAATCAGCCGTTTTTGCTCGAACATTAAATGCCTCCAAATGGTATTTAATTAACTTCCCGAGCCCCTGGAAGCATGAAAATCACTTTAAACATGCTAATTTTAGCTCTAACACTGATGATCCACCTACAAATGTGAACTGACGTTCAAAAATAAAACATTTGAAAACGGACCATTTTCCACATTTCTGAAGCATGACGTAATGGGGGGGTGTTATCTCTTTTGTCGAAAATCAGCCGTTTTTGCTCGAACATTAAATGCCTCCAAATGGTATTTATTTCACTTCCCGAGCCCCTGGAAGCATGAAAATCACTTTAAACATGCTAATTTTAGCTCTAACACTGATGATCCACCTACAAATGTGAACTGACGTTCAAAAATAAAACATTTGAAAACGGACCATTTTCCACATTTCTGAAGCATGACGTAATGGGGGGGTGTTATCTCTTTTGTCGAAAATCAGCCGTTTTTGCTCGAACATTAAATGCCTCCAAATGGTATTTAATTAACTTCCCGAGCCCCTGGAAGCATGAAAATCACTTTAAACATGCTAATTTTAGCTCTAACACTGATGATCCACCTACAAATGTGAACTGACGTTCAAAAATAAAACATTTGAAAACGGACCATTTTCCACATTTCTGAAGCATGACGTAATGGGGGGGTGTTATCTCTTTTGTCGAAAATCAGCCGTTTTTGCTCGAACATTAAATGCCTCCAAATGGTATTTAATTAACTTCCCGAGCCCCTGGAAGCATGAAAATCACTTTAAACATGCTAATTTTAGCTCTAACACTGATGATCCACCTACAAATGTGAACTGACGTTCAAAAATAAAACATTTGAAAACGGACCATTTTCCACATTTCTGAAGCATGACGTAATGGGGGGTGTTATCTCTTTTGTCGAAAATCAGCCGTTTTTGCTCGAACATTAAATGCCTCCAAATGGTATTTATTTTACTTCCCGGGGTGAAGAAACCCTTTTTGAGAACTCAGAGTGAGTAAATTGGCCATTTTCATGGACTTTTAACCATTCCATAAATCTTGTGTTTTGGGCCCCTGGAAGCATGAAAATCACTTTAAACATGCTAATTTTAGCTCTAACACTGATGATCCACCTACAAATGTGAACTGACGTTCAAAAATAAAACATTTGAAAACGGACCATTTTCCACATTTCTGAAGCATGACGTAATGGGGGGGTGTTATCTCTTTTGTCGAAAATCAGCCGTTTTTGCTCGAACATTAAATGCCTCCAAATGGTATTTAATTAACTTCCCGAGCCCCTGGAAGCATGAAAATCACTTTAAACATGCTAATTTTAGCTCTAACACTGATGATCCACCTACAAATGTGAACTGACGTTCAAAAATAAAACATTTGAAAACGGACCATTTTCCACATTTCTGAAGCATGACGTAATGGGGGGGTGTTATCTCTTTTGTCGAAAATCAGCCGTTTTTGCTCGAACATTAAATGCCTCCAAATGGTATTTAATTAACTTCCCGAGCCCCTGGAAGCATGAAAATCACTTTAAACATGCTAATTTTAGCTCTAACACTGATGATCCACCTACAAATGTGAACTGACGTTCAAAAATAAAACATTTGAAAACGGACCATTTTCCACATTTCTGAAGCATGACGTAATGGGGGGGTGTTATCTCTTTTGTCGAAAATCAGCCGTTTTTGCTCGAACATTAAATGCCTCCAAATGGTATTTAATTAACTTCCCGGGGTGAAGAAACCCTTTTTGAGAACTCAGAGTGAGTAAATTGGCCATTTTCATGCACTTTTAACCATTCCATAAATCTTGTGTTTTGGGCCCCTGGAAGCATGAAAATCACTTTAAACATGCTAATTTTAGCTCTAACACTGATGATCCACCTACAAATGTGAACTGACGTTCAAAAATAAAACATTTGAAAACGGACCATTTTCCACATTTCTGAAGCATGACGTAATGGGGGGGTGTTATCTCTTTTGTCGAAAATCAGCCGTTTTTGCTCGAACATTAAATGCCTCCAAATGGTATTTAATTAACTTCCCGGGGTGAAGAAACCCTTTTTGAGAACTCAGAGTGAGTAAATTGGCCATTTTCATGCACTTTTAACCATTCCATAAATCTTGTGTTTTGGGCCCCTGGAAGCATGAAAATCACTTTAAACATGCTAATTTTAGCTCTAACACTGATGATCCACCTACAAATGTGAACTGACGTTCAAAAATAAAACATTTGAAAACGGACCATTTTCCACATTTCTGAAGCATGACGTAATGGGGGGGTGTTATCTCTTTTGTCGAAAATCAGCCGTTTTTGCTCGAACATTAAATGCCTCCAAATGGTATTTAATTAACTTCCCGAGTCCCTGGAAGCATGAAAATCACTTTAAACATGCTAATTTTAGCTCTAACACTGATGATCCACCTACAAATGTGAACTGACGTTCAAAAATAAAACATTTGAAAACGGACCATTTTCCACATTTCTGAAGCATGACGTAATGGGGGGGTGTTATCTCTTTTGTCGAAAATCAGCCGTTTTTGCTCGAACATTAAATGCCTCCAAATGGTATTTAATTAACTTCCCGAGCCCCTGGAAGCATGAAAATCACTTTAAACATGCTAATTTTAGCTCTAACACTGATGATCCACCTACAAATGTGAACTGACGTTCAAAAATAAAACATTTGAAAACGGACCATTTTCCACATTTCTGAAGCATGACGTAATGGGGGGGTGTTATCTCTTTTGTCGAAAATCAGCTGTTTTTGCTCGAACATTAAATGCCTCCAAATGGTATTTAATTAACTTCCCGAGCCCCTGGAAGCATGAAAATCACTTTAAACATGCTAATTTTAGCTCTAACACTGATGATCCACCTACAAATGTGAACTGACGTTCAAAAATAAAACATTTGAAAACGGACCATTTTCCACATTTCTGAAGCATGACGTAATGGGGGGGTGTTATCTCTTTTGTCGAAAATCAGCCGTTTTTGCTCGAACATTAAATGCCTCCAAATGGTATTTAATTAACTTCCCGAGCCCCTGGAAGCATGAAAATCATTTTAAACATGCTAATTTTAGCTCTAACACTGATAATCCACCTACAAATGTGAACTGACGTTCAAAAATAAAACATTTGAAAACGGACCATTTTCCACATTTCTGAAGCATGACGTAATGGGGGGGTGTTATCTCTTTTGTCGAAAATCAGCCGTTTTTGCTCGAACATTAAATGCCTCCAAATGGTATTTAATTAACTTCCCGAGCCCCTGGAAGCATGAAAATCACTTTAAACATGCTAATGTTAGCTCTAACACTGATGATCCACCTACAAATGTGAACTGACGTTCAAAAATAAAACATTTGAAAACGGACCATTTTCCACATTTCTGAAGCATGACGTAATGGGGGGGTGTTATCTCTTTTGTCGAAAATCAGCCGTTTTTGCTCGAACATTAAATGCCTCCAAATGGTATTTAATTAACTTCCCGAGCCCCTGGAAGCATGAAAATCACTTTAAACATGCTAATTTTAGCTCTAACACTGATGATCCACCTACAAATGTGAACTGACGTTCAAATATAAAACATTTAAAAACGGACCATTTTCCACATTTCTGAAGCATGACGTAATGGGGGGGTGTTATCTCTTTTGTCGAAAATCAGCCGTTTTTGCTCGAACATTAAATGCCTCCAAATGGTATTTAATTAACTTCCCGAGCCCCTGGAAGCATGAAAATCACTTTAAACATGCTAATTTTAGCTCTAACACTGATGATCCACCTACAAATGTGAACTGACGTTCAAAAATAAAACATTTGAAAACGGACCATTTTCCACATTTCTGAAGCATGACGTAATGGGGGGGTGTTATCTCTTTTGTCGAAAATCAGCCGTTTTTGCTCGAACATTAAATGCCTCCAAATGGTATTTAATTAACTTCCCGAGCCCCTGGAAGCATGAAAATCACTTTAAACATGCTAATTTTAGCTCTAACACTGATGATCCACCTACAAATGTGAACTGACGTTCAAAAATAAAACATTTGAAAACGGACCATTTTCCACATTTCTGAAGCATGACGTAATGGGGGGGTGTTATCTCTTTTGTCGAAAATCAGCCGTTTTTGCTCGAACATTAAATGCCTCCAAATGGTATTTAATAAACTTCCCGAGCCCCTGGAAGCATGAAAATCACTTTAAACATGCTAATTTTAGCTCTAACACTGATGATCCACCTACAAATGTGAACTGACGTTCAAAAATAAAACATTTGAAAACGGACCATTTTCCACATTTCTGAAGCATGACGTTATGGGGGGGTGTTATCTCTTTTGTCGAAAATCAGCCGTTTTTGCTCGAACATTAAATGCCTCCAAATGGTATTTAATTAACTTCCCGGGGTGAAGAAACCCTTTTTGAGAACTCAGAGTGAGTAAATTGGCCATTTTCATGCACTTTTAACCATTCCATAAATCTTGTGTTTTGGGCCCCTGGAAGCATGAAAATCACTTTAAACATGCTAATTTTAGCTCTAACACTGATGATCCACCTACAAATGTGAACTGACGTTCAAAAATAAAACATTTGAAAACGGACCATTTTCCACATTTCTGAAGCATGACGTAATGGGGGGGTGTTATCTCTTTTGTCGAAAATCAGCCGTTTTTGCTCGAACATTAAATGCCTCCAAATGGTATTTAATTAACTTCCCGAGCCCCTGGAAGCATGAAAATCACTTTAAACATGCTAATTTTAGCTCTAACACTGATGATCCACCTACAAATGTGAACTGACGTTCAAAAATAAAACATTTGAAAAAGGACCATTTTCCACATTTCTGAAGCATGACGTAATGGGGGGGTGTTATCTCTTTTGTCGAAAATCAGCCGTTTTTGCTCGAACATTAAATGCCTCCAAATGGTATTTAATTAACTTCCCGAGCCCCTGGAAGCATGGAAATCACTTTAAACATGCTAATTTTAGCTCTAACACTGATGATCCACCTACAAATGTGAACTGACGTTCAAAAATAAAACATTTGAAAACGGACCATTTTCCACATTTCTGAAGCATGACGTAATGGGGGGGTGTTATCTCTTTTGTCGAAAATCAGCTGTTTTTGCTCGAACATTAAATGCCTCCAAATGGTATTTAATTAACTTCCCGGGGTGAAGAAACCCTTTTTGAGAACTCAGAGTGAGTAAATTGTCCATTTTCATGCACTTTTAACCATTCCATAAATCTTGTGTTTTGGGCCCCTGGAAGCATGAAAATCACTTTAAACATGCTAATTTTAGCTCTAACACTGATGATCCACCTACAAATGTGAACTGACGTTCAAAAATAAAACATTTGAAAACGGACCATTTTCCACATTTCTGAAGCATGACATAATGGGGGGGTGTTATCTCTTTTGTTGAAAATCAGCCGTTTTTGCTCGAACATTAAATGCCTCCAAATGGTATTTAATTAACTTCCCGAGCCCCTGGAAGCATGAAAATCACTTTAAACATGCTAATTTTAGCTCTAACACTGATGATCCACCTACAAATGTGAACTGACGTTCAAAAATAAAACTTTTGAAAACGGACCATTTTCCACATTTCTGAAGCATGACGTAATGGGGGGGTGTTATCTCTTTTGTCGAAAATCAGCCGTTTTTGCTCGAACATTAAATGCCTCCAAATGGTATTTAATTAACTTCCCGGGGTGAAGAAACCCTTTTTGAGAACTCAGAGTGAGTAAATTGGCCATTTTCATGCACTTTTAACCATTCCATAAATCTTGTGTTTTGGGCCCCTGGAAGCATGAAAATCACTTTAAACATGCTAATTTTAGCTCTAACACTGATGATCCACCTACAAATGTGAACTGACGTTCAAAAATAAAACATTTGAAAACGGACCATTTTCCACATTTCTGAAGCATGACGTAATGGGGGGGTGTTATCTCTTTTGTCGAAAATCAGCCGTTTTTGCTCGAACATTAAATGCCTCCAAATGGTATTTAATTAACTTCCCGGGGTGAAGAAACCCTTTTTGAGAACTCAGAGTGAGTAAATTGGCCATTTTCATGCACTTTTAACCATTCCATAAATCTTGTGTTTTGGGCCCCTGGAAGCATGAAAATCACTTTAAACATGCTAATTTTAGCTCTAACACTGATGATCCACCTACAAATGTGAACTGACGTTCAAAAATAAAACATTTGAAAACGGACCATTTTCCACATTTCTGAAGCATGACGTAATGGGGGGGTGTTATCTCTTTTGTCGAAAATCAGCCGTTTTTGCTCGAACATTAAATGCCTCCAAATGGTATTTATTTCACTTCCCGAGCCCCTGGAAGCATGAAAATCACATTAAACATGCTAATTTTAGCTCTAACACTGATGATCCACCTACAAATGTGAACTGACGTTCAAAAATAAAACATTTGAAAACGGACCATTTTCCACATTTCTGAAGCATGACGTAATGGGGGGGTGTTATCTCTTTTGTCGAAAATCAGCCGTTTTTGCTCGAACATTAAATGCCTCCAAATGGTATTTATTTCACTTCCCGAGCCCCTGGAAGCATGAAAATCACTTTAAACATGCTAATTTTAGCTCTAACACTGATGATCCACCTACAAATGTGAACTGACGTTCAAAAATAAAACATTTGAAAACCGACCATTTTCCACATTTCTGAAGCATAACGTAATGGGGGGGTGTTATCTCTTTTGTCGAAAATCAGCCGTTTTTGCTCGAACATTAAATGCCTCCTAATGGTATTTAATTAACTTCCCGGGGTGAAGAAACCCTTTTTGAGAACTCAGAGTGAGTAAATTGGCCATTTTCATGCACTTTTACCATTCCATAAATCTTGTGTTTTGGGCCCCTGAAGCATGAAAATCACTTTAAACATGCTAATTTTAGCTCTAACACTGATGATCCACCTACAAATGTGAACTGACGTTCAAAAATAAAACATTTGAAAACGGACCATTTTCCACATTTCTGAAGCATGACGTAATGGGGGGGTGTTATCTCTTTTGTCGAAAATCAGCCGTTTTTGCTCGAACATTAAATGCCTCCAAATGGTATTTATTTCACTTCCCGAGCCCCTGGAAGCATGAAAATCACTTTAAACATGCTAATTTTAGCTCTAACACTGATGATCCACCTACAAATGTGAACTGACGTTCAAAAATAAAACATTTGAAAACCGACCATTTTCCACATTTCTGAAGCATAACGTAATGGGGGGGTGTTATCTCTTTTGTCGAAAATCAGCCGTTTTTGCTCGAACATTAAATGCCTCCAAATGGTATTTAATTAACTTCCCGGGGTGAAGAAACCCTTTTTGAGAACTCAGAGTGAGTAAATTGGCCATTTTCATGCACTTTTACCATTCCATAAATCTTGTGTTTTGGGCCCCTGAAGCATGAAAATCACTTTAAACATGCTAATTTTAGCTCTAACACTGATGATCCACCTACAAATGTGAACTGACGTTCAAAAATAAAACATTTGAAAACGGACCATTTTCCACATTTCTGAAGCATGACGTAATGGGGGGGTGTTATCTCTTTTGTCGAAAATCAGCCGTTTTTGCTCGAACATTAAATGCCTCCAAATGGTATTTAATTAACTTCCCGAGCCCCTGGAAGCTTGAAAATCACTTTAAACATGCTAATTTTAGCTCTAACACTGATGATCCACCTACAAATGTGAACTGACGTTCAAAAATAAAACATTTGAAAACGGACCATTTTCCACATTTCTGAAGCATGACGTAATGGGGGGGTGTTATCTCTTTTGTCGAAAATCAGCCGTTTTTGCTCGAACATTAAATGCCTCCAAATGGTATTTAATTAACTTCCCGGGGTGAAGAAACCCTTTTTGAGAACTCAGAGTGAGTAAATTGGCCATTTTCATGCACTTTTAACCATTCCATAAATCTTGTGTTTTGGGCCCCTGGAAGCATGAAAATCACTTTAAACATGCTAATTTTAGCTCTAACACTGATGATCCACCTACAAATGTGAACTGACGTTCAAAAATAAAACATTTGAAAACGGACCATTTTCCACATTTCTGAAGCATGACGTAATGGGGGGGTGTTATCTCTTTTGTCGAAAATCAGCCGTTTTTGCTCGAACATTAAATGCCTCCAAATGGTATTTATTTCACTTCCCGAGCCCCTGGAAGCATGAAAATCACTTTAAACATGCTAATTTTAGCTCTAACACTGATGATCCACCTACAAATGTGAACTGACGTTCAAAAATAAAACATTTGAAAACGGACCATTTTCCACATTTCTGAAGCATGACGTAATGGGGGGGTGTTATCTCTTTTGTCGAAAATCAGCCGTTTTTGCTCGAACATTAAATGCCTCCAAATGGTATTTATTTCACTTCCCGAGCCCCTGGAAGCATGAAAATCACTTTAAACATGCTAATTTTAGCTCTAACACTGATGATCCACCTACAAATGTGAACTGACGTTCAAAAATAAAACATTTGAAAACGGACCATTTTCCACATTTCTGAAGCATGACGTAATGGGGGGGTGTTATCTCTTTTGTCGAAAATCAGCCGTTTTTGCTCGAACATTAAATGCCTCCAAATGGTATTTATTTCACTTCCCGGGGTGAAGAAACCCTTTTTGAGAACTCAGAGTGAGTAAATTGGCCATTTTCATGCACTTTTAACCATTCCATAAATCTTGTGTTTTGGGCCCCTGGAAGCATGAAAATCACTTTAAACATGCTAATTTTAGCTCTAACACTGATGATCCACCTACAAATGTGAACTGACGTTTAAAAATAAAACATTTGAAAACGGACCATTTTCCACATTTCTGAAGCATGACGTAATGGGGGGGGTGTTATCTCTTTTGTCGAAAATCAGCCGTTTTTGCTCGAACATTAAATGCCTCCAAATGGTATTTAATTAACTTCCCGAGCCCCTGGAAGCATGAAAATCACTTTAAACATGCTAATTTTAGCTCTAACACTGATGATCCACCTACAAATGTGAACTGACGTTCAAAAATAAAACATTTGAAAACGGACCATTTTCCACATTTCTGAAGCATGACGTAATGGGGGGGTGTTATCTCTTTTGTCGAAAATCAGCCGTTTTTGCTCGAACATTAAATGCCTCCAAATGGTATTTAATTAACTTCCCGGGGTGAAGAAACCCTTTTTGAGAACTCAGAGTGAGTAAATTGTCCATTTTCATGCACATTTTACCATTCCATAAATCTTGTGTTTTGGGCCCCTGGAAGCATGAAAATCACTTTAAACATGCTAATTTTAGCTCTAACACTGATGATCCACCTACAAATGTGAACTGACGTTCAAAAATAAAACATTTGAAAACGGACCATTTTCCACATTTCTGAAGCATGACATCATGGGGGGGTGTTATCTCTTTTGTTGAAAATCAGCCGTTTTTGCTCGAACATTAAATGCCTCCAAATGGTATTTAATTAACTTCCCGAGCCCCTGGAAGCATGAAAATCACTTTAAACATGCTAATTTTAGCTCTAACACTGATGATCCACCTACAAATGTGAACTGACGTTCAAAAATAAAACTTTTGAAAACGGACCATTTTCCACATTTCTGAAGCATGACGTAATAGGGGGGTGTTATCTCTTTTGTCGAAAATCAGCCGTTTTTGCTCGAACATTAAATGCCTCCAAATGGTATTTAATTAACTTCCCGGGGTGAAGAAACCCTTTTTGAGAACTCAGAGTGAGTAAATTGGCCATTTTCATGCACTTTTAACCATTCCATAAATCTTGTGTTTTGGGCCCCTGGAAGCATGAAAATCACTTTAAACATGCTAATTTTAGCTCTAACACTGATGATCCACCTACAAATGTGAACTGACGTTCAAAAAAAAAACATTTGAAAACGGACCATTTTCCACATTTCTGAAGCATGACGTAATGGGGGGGTGTTATCTCTTTTGTCGAAAATCAGCCGTTTTTGCTCGAACATTAAATGCCTCCAAATGGTATTTAATTAACTTCCCGGGGTGAAGAAACCCTTTTTGAGAACTCAGAGTGAGTAAATTGGCCATTTTCATGCACTTTTAACCATTCCATAAATCTTGTGTTTTGGGCCCCTGGAAGCATGAAAATCACTTTAAACATGCTAATTTTAGCTCTAACACTGATGATCCACCTACAAATGTGAACTGACGTTCAAAAATAAAACATTTGAAAACGGACCATTTTCCACATTTCTGAAGCATGACGTAATGGGGGGGTGTTATCTCTTTTGTCGAAAATCAGCCGTTTTTGCTCGAACATTAAATGCCTCCAAATGGTATTTATTTCACTTCCTGAGCCCCTGGAAGCATGAAAATCACATTAAATATGCTAATTTTAGCTCTAACACTGATGATCCACCTACAAATGTGAACTGACGTTCAAAAATAAAACATTTGAAAACGGACCATTTTCCACATTTCTGAAGCATGACGTAATGGGGGGGTGTTATCTCTTTTGTCGAAAATCAGCCGTTTTTGCTCGAACATTAAATGCCTCCAAATGGTATTTATTTCACTTCCCGAGCCCCTGGAAGCATGAAAATCACTTTAAACATGCTAATTTTAGCTCTAACACTGATGATCCACCTACAAATGTGAACTGACGTTCAAAAATAAAACATTTGAAAACGGACCATTTTCCACATTTCTGAAGCATGACGTAATGGGGGGGTGTTATCTCTTTTGTCGAAAATCAGCCGTTTTTGCTCGAACATTAAATGCCTCCAAATGGTATTTAATTAACTTCCCGAGCCCCTGGAAGCATGGAAATCACTTTAAACATGCTAATTTTAGCTCTAACACTGATGATCCACCTAAAATGTGAACTGACGTTCAAAAATAAAACATTTGAAAACGGACCATTTTCCACATTTCTGAAGCATGACGTAATGGGGGGGTGTTATCTCTTTTGTCGAAAATCAGCTGTTTTTGCTCGAACATTAAATGCCTCCAAATGGTATTTAATTAACTTCCCGGGGTGAAGAAACCCTTTTTGAGAACTCAGAGTGAGTAAATTGTCCATTTTCATGCACTTTTAACCATTCCATAAATCTTGTGTTTTGGGCCCCTGGAAGCATGAAAATCACTTTAAACATGCTAATTTTAGCTCTAACACTGATGATCCACCTACAAATGTGAACTGACGTTCAAAAATAAAACATTTGAAAACGGACCATTTTCCACATTTCTGAAGCATGACATAATGGGGGGGTGTTATCTCTTTTGTTGAAAATCAGCCGTTTTTGCTCGAACATTAAATGCCTCCAAATGGTATTTAATTAACTTCCCGAGCCCCTGGAAGCATGAAAATCACTTTAAACATGCTAATTTTAGCTCTAACACTGATGATCCACCTACAAATGTGAACTGACGTTCAAAAATAAAACTTTTGAAAACGGACCATTTTCCACATTTCTGAAGCATGACGTAATGGGGGGGTGTTATCTCTTTTGTCGAAAATCAGCCGTTTTTGCTCGAACATTAAATGCCTCCAAATGGTATTTAATTAACTTCCCGGGGTGAAGAAACCCTTTTTGAGAACTCAGAGTGAGTAAATTGGCCATTTTCATGCACTTTTAACCATTCCATAAATCTTGTGTTTTGGGCCCCTGGAAGCATGAAAATCACTTTAAACATGCTAATTTTAGCTCTAACACTGATGATCCACCTACAAATGTGAACTGACGTTCAAAAATAAAACATTTGAAAACGGACCATTTTCCACATTTCTGAAGCATGACGTAATGGGGGGGTGTTATCTCTTTTGTCGAAAATCAGCCGTTTTTGCTCGAACATTAAATGCCTCCAAATGGTATTTATTTCACTTCCCGAGCCCCTGGAAGCATGAAAATCACATTAAACATGCTAATTTTAGCTCTAACACTGATGATCCACCTACAAATGTGAACTGACGTTCAAAAATAAAACATTTGAAAACGGACCATTTTCCACATTTCTGAAGCATGACGTAATGG
This sequence comes from Lissotriton vulgaris, assembly GCF_964263255.1. NCBI lineage: Eukaryota > Metazoa > Chordata > Amphibia > Caudata > Salamandridae > Lissotriton > Lissotriton vulgaris. The sequence goes on from NW_028245431.1 coordinate 24,820, forward strand.
GGGGGTGTTATCTCTTTTGTCGAAAATCAGCCGTTTTTGCTCGAACATTAAATGCCTCCAAATGGTATTTATTTCACTTCCCGAGCCCCTGGAAGCATGAAAATCACTTTAAACATGCTAATTTTAGCTCTAACACTGATGATCCACCTACAAATGTGAACTGACGTTCAAAAATAAAACATTTGAAAACCGACCATTTTCCACATTTCTGAAGCATGACGTAATGGGGGGGTGTTATCTCTTTTGTCGAAAATCAGCCGTTTTTGCTCGAACATTAAATGCCTCCAAATGGTATTTAATTAACTTCCCGGGGTGAAGAAACCCTTTTTGAGAACTCAGAGTGAGTAAATTGGCCATTTTCATGCACTTTTACCATTCCATAAATCTTGTGTTTTGGGCCCCTGAAGCATGAAAATCACTTTAAACATGCTAATTTTAGCTCTAACACTGATGATCCACCTACAAATGTGAACTGACGTTCAAAAATAAAACATTTGAAAACGGACCATTTTCCACATTTCTGAAGCATGACGTAATGGGGGGGTGTTATCTCTTTTGTCGAAAATCAGCCGTTTTTGCTCGAACATTAAATGCCTCCAAATGGTATTTAATTAACTTCCCGAGCCCCTGGAAGCTTGAAAATCACTTTAAACATGCTAATTTTAGCTCTAACACTGATGATCCACCTACAAATGTGAACTGACGTTCAAAAATAAAACATTTGAAAACGGACCATTTTCCACATTTCTGAAGCATGACGTAATGGGGGGGTGTTATCTCTTTTGTCGAAAATCAGCCGTTTTTGCTCGAACATTAAATGCCTCCAAATGGTATTTAATTAACTTCCCGGGGTGAAGAAACCCTTTTTGAGAACTCAGAGTGAGTAAATTGGCCATTTTCATGCACTTTTAACCATTCCATAAATCTTGTGTTTTGGGCCCCTGGAAGCATGAAAATCACTTTAAACATGCTAATTTTAGCTCTAACACTGATGATCCACCTACAAATGTGAACTGACGTTCAAAAATAAAACATTTGAAAACGGACCATTTTCCACATTTCTGAAGCATGACGTAATGGGGGGGTGTTATCTCTTTTGTCGAAAATCAGCCGTTTTTGCTCGAACATTAAATGCCTCCAAATGGTATTTATTTCACTTCCCGAGCCCCTGGAAGCATGAAAATCACTTTAAACATGCTAATTTTAGCTCTAACACTGATGATCCACCTACAAATGTGAACTGACGTTCAAAAATAAAACATTTGAAAACGGACCATTTTCCACATTTCTGAAGCATGACGTAATGGGGGGGTGTTATCTCTTTTGTCGAAAATCAGCCGTTTTTGCTCGAACATTAAATGCCTCCAAATGGTATTTATTTCACTTCCCGAGCCCCTGGAAGCATGAAAATCACTTTAAACATGCTAATTTTAGCTCTAACACTGATGATCCACCTACAAATGTGAACTGACGTTCAAAAATAAAACATTTGAAAACGGACCATTTTCCACATTTCTGAAGCATGACGTAATGGGGGGGTGTTATCTCTTTTGTCGAAAATCAGCCGTTTTTGCTCGAACATTAAATGCCTCCAAATGGTATTTATTTCACTTCCCGGGGTGAAGAAACCCTTTTTGAGAACTCAGAGTGAGTAAATTGGCCATTTTCATGCACTTTTAACCATTCCATAAATCTTGTGTTTTGGGCCCCTGGAAGCATGAAAATCACTTTAAACATGCTAATTTTAGCTCTAACACTGATGATCCACCTACAAATGTGAACTGACGTTTAAAAATAAAACATTTGAAAACGGACCATTTTCCACATTTCTGAAGCATGACGTAATGGGGGGGTGTTATCTCTTTTGTCGAAAATCAGCCGTTTTTGCTCGAACATTAAATGCCTCCAAATGGTATTTAATTAACTTCCCGAGCCCCTGGAAGCATGAAAATCACTTTAAACATGCTAATTTTAGCTCTAACACTGATGATCCACCTACAAATGTGAACTGACGTTCAAAAATAAAACATTTGAAAACGGACCATTTTCCACATTTCTGAAGCATGACGTAATGGGGGGGTGTTATCTCTTTTGTCGAAAATCAGCCGTTTTTGCTCGAACATTAAATGCCTCCAAATGGTATTTAATTAACTTCCCGGGGTGAAGAAACCCTTTTTGAGAACTCAGAGTGAGTAAATTGTCCATTTTCATGCACTTTTAACCATTCCATAAATCTTGTGTTTTGGGCCCCTGGAAGCATGAAAATCACTTTAAACATGCTAATTTTAGCTCTAACACTGATGATCCACCTACAAATGTGAACTGACGTTCAAAAATAAAACATTTGAAAACGGACCATTTTCCACATTTCTGAAGCATGACATAATGGGGGGGTGTTATCTCTTTTGTTGAAAATCAGCCGTTTTTGCTCGAACATTAAATGCCTCCAAATGGTATTTAATTAACTTCCCGAGCCCCTGGAAGCATGAAAATCACTTTAAACATGCTAATTTTAGCTCTAACACTGATGATCCACCTACAAATGTGAACTGACGTTCAAAAATAAAACTTTTGAAAACGGACCATTTTCCACATTTCTGAAGCATGACGTAATAGGGGGGTGTTATCTCTTTTGTCGAAAATCAGCCGTTTTTGCTCGAACATTAAATGCCTCCAAATGGTATTTAATTAACTTCCCGGGGTGAAGAAACCCTTTTTGAGAACTCAGAGTGAGTAAATTGGCCATTTTCATGCACTTTTAACCATTCCATAAATCTTGTGTTTTGGGCCCCTGGAAGCATGAAAATCACTTTAAACATGCTAATTTTAGCTCTAACACTGATGATCCACCTACAAATGTGAACTGACGTTCAAAAAAAAAACATTTGAAAACGGACCATTTTCCACATTTCTGAAGCATGACGTAATGGGGGGGTGTTATCTCTTTTGTCGAAAATCAGCCGTTTTTGCTCGAACATTAAATGCCTCCAAATGGTATTTAATTAACTTCCCGGGGTGAAGAAACCCTTTTTGAGAACTCAGAGTGAGTAAATTGGCCATTTTCATGCACTTTTAACCATTCCATAAATCTTGTGTTTTGGGCCCCTGGAAGCATGAAAATCACTTTAAACATGCTAATTTTAGCTCTAACACTGATGATCCACCTACAAATGTGAACTGACGTTCAAAAATAAAACATTTGAAAACGGACCATTTTCCACATTTCTGAAGCATGACGTAATGGGGGGGTGTTATCTCTTTTGTCGAAAATCAGCCGTTTTTGCTCGAACATTAAATGCCTCCAAATGGTATTTATTTCACTTCCCGAGCCCCTGGAAGCATGAAAATCACATTAAACATGCTAATTTTAGCTCTAACACTGATGATCCACCTACAAATGTGAACTGACGTTCAAAAATAAAACATTTGAAAACGGACCATTTTCCACATTTCTGAAGCATGACGTAATGGGGGGGTGTTATCTCTTTTGTCGAAAATCAGCCGTTTTTGCTCGAACATTAAATGCCTCCAAATGGTATTTATTTCACTTCCCGAGCCCCTGGAAGCATGAAAATCACTTTAAACATGCTAATTTTAGCTCTAACACTGATGATCCACCTACAAATGTGAACTGACGTTCAAAAATAAAACATTTGAAAACGGACCATTTTCCACATTTCTGAAGCATGACGTAATGGGGGGGTGTTATCTCTTTTGTCGAAAATCAGCCGTTTTTGCTCGAACATTAAATGCCTCCAAATGGTATTTATTTCACTTCCCGAGCCCCTGGAAGCATGAAAATCACTTTAAACATGCTAATTTTAGCTCTAACACTGATGATCCACCTACAAATGTGAACTGACGTTCAAAAATAAAACATTTGAAAACGGACCATTTTCCACATTTCTGAAGCATGACGTAATGGGGGGGTGTTATCTCTTTTGTCGAAAATCAGCCGTTTTTGCTCGAACATTAAATGCCTCCAAATGGTATTTATTTCACTTCCCGAGCCCCTGGAAGCATGAAAATCACTTTAAACATGCTAATTTTAGCTCTAACACTGATGATCCACCTACAAATGTGAACTGACGTTCAAAAATAAAACATTTGAAAACGGACCATTTTCCACATTTCTGAAGCATGACGTAATGGGGGGGTGTTATCTCTTTTGTCGAAAATCAGCCGTTTTTGCTCGAACATTAAATGCCTCCAAATGGTATTTATTTCACTTCCCGGGGTGAAGAAACCCTTTTTGAGAACTCAGAGTGAGTAAATTGGCCATTTTCATGCACTTTTAACCATTCCATAAATCTTGTGTTTTGGGCCCCTGGAAGCATGAAAATCACTTTAAACATGCTAATTTTAGCTCTAACACTGATGATCCACCTACAAATGTGAACTGACGTTTAAAAATAAAACATTTGAAAACGGACCATTTTCCACATTTCTGAAGCATGACGTAATGGGGGGGTGTTATCTCTTTTGTCGAAAATCAGCCGTTTTTGCTCGAACATTAAATGCCTCCAAATGGTATTTAATTAACTTCCCGAGCCCCTGGAAGCATGAAAATCACTTTAAACATGCTAATTTTAGCTCTAACACTGATGATCCACCTACAAATGTGAACTGACGTTCAAAAATAAAACATTTGAAAACGGACCATTTTCCACATTTCTGAAGCATGACGTAATGGGGGGGTGTTATCTCTTTTGTCGAAAATCAGCCGTTTTTGCTCGAACATTAAATGCCTCCAAATGGTATTTAATTAACTTCCCGGGGTGAAGAAACCCTTTTTGAGAACTCAGAGTGAGTAAATTGTCCATTTTCATGCACATTTTACCATTCCATAAATCTTGTGTTTTGGGCCCCTGGAAGCATGAAAATCACTTTAAACATGCTAATTTTAGCTCTAACACTGATGATCCACCTACAAATGTGAACTGACGTTCAAAAATAAAACATTTGAAAACGGACCATTTTCCACATTTCTGAAGCATGACATCATGGGGGGGTGTTATCTCTTTTGTTGAAAATCAGCCGTTTTTGCTCGAACATTAAATGCCTCCAAATGGTATTTAATTAACTTCCCGAGCCCCTGGAAGCATGAAAATCACTTTAAACATGCTAATTTTAGCTCTAACACTGATGATCCACCTACAAATGTGAACTGACGTTCAAAAATAAAACTTTTGAAAACGGACCATTTTCCACATTTCTGAAGCATGACGTAATAGGGGGGTGTTATCTCTTTTGTCGAAAATCAGCCGTTTTTGCTCGAACATTAAATGCCTCCAAATGGTATTTAATTAACTTCCCGGGGTGAAGAAACCCTTTTTGAGAACTCAGAGTGAGTAAATTGGCCATTTTCATGCACTTTTAACCATTCCATAAATCTTGTGTTTTGGGCCCCTGGAAGCATGAAAATCACTTTAAACATGCTAATTTTAGCTCTAACACTGATGATCCACCTACAAATGTGAACTGACGTTCAAAAAAAAAACATTTGAAAACGGACCATTTTCCACATTTCTGAAGCATGACGTAATGGGGGGGTGTTATCTCTTTTGTCGAAAATCAGCCGTTTTTGCTCGAACATTAAATGCCTCCAAATGGTATTTAATTAACTTCCCGGGGTGAAGAAACCCTTTTTGAGAACTCAGAGTGAGTAAATTGGCCATTTTCATGCACTTTTAACCATTCCATAAATCTTGTGTTTTGGGCCCCTGGAAGCATGAAAATCACTTTAAACATGCTAATTTTAGCTCTAACACTGATGATCCACCTACAAATGTGAACTGACGTTCAAAAATAAAACATTTGAAAACGGACCATTTTCCACATTTCTGAAGCATGACGTAATGGGGGGGTGTTATCTCTTTTGTCGAAAATCAGCCGTTTTTGCTCGAACATTAAATGCCTCCAAATGGTATTTATTTCACTTCCTGAGCCCCTGGAAGCATGAAAATCACATTAAATATGCTAATTTTAGCTCTAACACTGATGATCCACCTACAAATGTGAACTGACGTTCAAAAATAAAACATTTGAAAACGGACCATTTTCCACATTTCTGAAGCATGACGTAATGGGGGGGTGTTATCTCTTTTGTCGAAAATCAGCCGTTTTTGCTCGAACATTAAATGCCTCCAAATGGTATTTATTTCACTTCCCGAGCCCCTGGAAGCATGAAAATCACTTTAAACATGCTAATTTTAGCTCTAACACTGATGATCCACCTACAAATGTGAACTGACGTTCAAAAATAAAACATTTGAAAACGGACCATTTTCCACATTTCTGAAGCATGACGTAATGGGGGGGTGTTATCTCTTTTGTCGAAAATCAGCCGTTTTTGCTCGAACATTAAATGCCTCCAAATGGTATTTAATTAACTTCCCGAGCCCCTGGAAGCATGGAAATCACTTTAAACATGCTAATTTTAGCTCTAACACTGATGATCCACCTAAAATGTGAACTGACGTTCAAAAATAAAACATTTGAAAACGGACCATTTTCCACATTTCTGAAGCATGACGTAATGGGGGGGTGTTATCTCTTTTGTCGAAAATCAGCTGTTTTTGCTCGAACATTAAATGCCTCCAAATGGTATTTAATTAACTTCCCGGGGTGAAGAAACCCTTTTTGAGAACTCAGAGTGAGTAAATTGTCCATTTTCATGCACTTTTAACCATTCCATAAATCTTGTGTTTTGGGCCCCTGGAAGCATGAAAATCACTTTAAACATGCTAATTTTAGCTCTAACACTGATGATCCACCTACAAATGTGAACTGACGTTCAAAAATAAAACATTTGAAAACGGACCATTTTCCACATTTCTGAAGCATGACATAATGGGGGGGTGTTATCTCTTTTGTTGAAAATCAGCCGTTTTTGCTCGAACATTAAATGCCTCCAAATGGTATTTAATTAACTTCCCGAGCCCCTGGAAGCATGAAAATCACTTTAAACATGCTAATTTTAGCTCTAACACTGATGATCCACCTACAAATGTGAACTGACGTTCAAAAATAAAACTTTTGAAAACGGACCATTTTCCACATTTCTGAAGCATGACGTAATGGGGGGGTGTTATCTCTTTTGTCGAAAATCAGCCGTTTTTGCTCGAACATTAAATGCCTCCAAATGGTATTTAATTAACTTCCCGGGGTGAAGAAACCCTTTTTGAGAACTCAGAGTGAGTAAATTGGCCATTTTCATGCACTTTTAACCATTCCATAAATCTTGTGTTTTGGGCCCCTGGAAGCATGAAAATCACTTTAAACATGCTAATTTTAGCTCTAACACTGATGATCCACCTACAAATGTGAACTGACGTTCAAAAATAAAACATTTGAAAACGGACCATTTTCCACATTTCTGAAGCATGACGTAATGGGGGGGTGTTATCTCTTTTGTCGAAAATCAGCCGTTTTTGCTCGAACATTAAATGCCTCCAAATGGTATTTATTTCACTTCCCGAGCCCCTGGAAGCATGAAAATCACATTAAACATGCTAATTTTAGCTCTAACACTGATGATCCACCTACAAATGTGAACTGACGTTCAAAAATAAAACATTTGAAAACGGACCATTTTCCACATTTCTGAAGCATGACGTAATGGGGGGGTGTTATCTCTTTTGTCGAAAATCAGCCGTTTTTGCTCGAACATTAAATGCCTCCAAATGGTATTTATTTCACTTCCCGAGCCCCTGGAAGCATGAAAATCACTTTAAACATGCTAATTTTAGCTCTAACACTGATGATCCACCTACAAATGTGAACTGACGTTCAAAAATAAAACATTTGAAAACCGACCATTTTCCACATTTCTGAAGCATGACGTAATGGGGGGGTGTTATCTCTTTTGTCGAAAATCAGCCGTTTTTGCTCGAACATTAAATGCCTCCAAATGGTATTTAATTAACTTCCCGGGGTGAAGAAACCCTTTTTGAGAACTCAGAGTGAGTAAATTGGCCATTTTCATGCACTTTTACCATTCCATAAATCTTGTGTTTTGGGCCCCTGAAGCATGAAAATCACTTTAAACATGCTAATTTTAGCTCTAACACTGATGATCCACCTACAAATGTGAACTGACGTTCAAAAATAAAACATTTGAAAACGGACCATTTTCCACATTTCTGAAGCATGACGTAATGGGGGGGTGTTATCTCTTTTGTCGAAAATCAGCCGTTTTTGCTCGAACATTAAATGCCTCCAAATGGTATTTAATTAACTTCCCGAGCCCCTGGAAGCTTGAAAATCACTTTAAACATGCTAATTTTAGCTCTAACACTGATGATCCACCTACAAATGTGAACTGACGTTCAAAAATAAAACATTTGAAAACGGACCATTTTCCACATTTCTGAAGCATGACGTAATGGGGGGGTGTTATCTCTTTTGTCGAAAATCAGCCGTTTTTGCTCGAACATTAAATGCCTCCAAATGGTATTTAATTAACTTCCCGGGGTGAAGAAACCCTTTTTGAGAACTCAGAGTGAGTAAATTGGCCATTTTCATGCACTTTTAACCATTCCATAAATCTTGTGTTTTGGGCCCCTGGAAGCATGAAAATCACTTTAAACATGCTAATTTTAGCTCTAACACTGATGATCCACCTACAAATGTGAACTGACGTTCAAAAATAAAACATTTGAAAACGGACCATTTTCCACATTTCTGAAGCATGACGTAATGGGGGGGTGTTATCTCTTTTGTCGAAAATCAGCCGTTTTTGCTCGAACATTAAATGCCTCCAAATGGTATTTATTTCACTTCCCGAGCCCCTGGAAGCATGAAAATCACTTTAAACATGCTAATTTTAGCTCTAACACTGATGATCCACCTACAAATGTGAACTGACGTTCAAAAATAAAACATTTGAAAACGGACCATTTTCCACATTTCTGAAGCATGACGTAATGGGGGGGTGTTATCTCTTTTGTCGAAAATCAGCCGTTTTTGCTCGAACATTAAATGCCTCCAAATGGTATTTATTTCACTTCCCGAGCCCCTGGAAGCATGAAAATCACTTTAAACATGCTAATTTTAGCTCTAACACTGATGATCCACCTACAAATGTGAACTGACGTTCAAAAATAAAACATTTGAAAACGGACCATTTTCCACATTTCTGAAGCATGACGTAATGGGGGGGTGTTATCTCTTTTGTCGAAAATCAGCCGTTTTTGCTCGAACATTAAATGCCTCCAAATGGTATTTATTTCACTTCCCGGGGTGAAGAAACCCTTTTTGAGAACTCAGAGTGAGTAAATTGGCCATTTTCATGCACTTTTAACCATTCCATAAATCTTGTGTTTTGGGCCCCTGGAAGCATGAAAATCACTTTAAACATGCTAATTTTAGCTCTAACACTGATGATCCACCTACAAATGTGAACTGACGTTTAAAAATAAAACATTTGAAAACGGACCATTTTCCACATTTCTGAAGCATGACGTAATGGGGGGGTGTTATCTCTTTTGTCGAAAATCAGCCGTTTTTGCTCGAACATTAAATGCCTCCAAATGGTATTTAATTAACTTCCCGAGCCCCTGGAAGCATGAAAATCACTTTAAACATGCTAATTTTAGCTCTAACACTGATGATCCACCTACAAATGTGAACTGACGTTCAAAAATAAAACTTTTGAAAACGGACCATTTTCCACATTTCTGAAGCATGACGTAATAGGGGGGTGTTATCTCTTTTGTCGAAAATCAGCCGTTTTTGCTCGAACATTAAATGCCTCCAAATGGTATTTAATTAACTTCCCGGGGTGAAGAAACCCTTTTTGAGAACTCAGAGTGAGTAAATTGGCCATTTTCATGCACTTTTAACCATTCCATAAATCTTGTGTTTTGGGCCCCTGGAAGCATGAAAATCACTTTAAACATGCTAATTTTAGCTCTAACACTGATGATCCACCTACAAATGTGAACTGACGTTCAAAAAAAAAACATTTGAAAACGGACCATTTTCCACATTTCTGAAGCATGACGTAATGGGGGGGTGTTATCTCTTTTGTCGAAAATCAGCCGTTTTTGCTCGAACATTAAATGCCTCCAAATGGTATTTAATTAACTTCCCGGGGTGAAGAAACCCTTTTTGAGAACTCAGAGTGAGTAAATTGGCCATTTTCATGCACTTTTAACCATTCCATAAATCTTGTGTTTTGGGCCCCTGGAAGCATGAAAATCACTTTAAACATGCTAATTTTAGCTCTAACACTGATGATCCACCTACAAATGTGAACTGACGTTCAAAAATAAAACATTTGAAAACGGACCATTTTCCACATTTCTGAAGCATGACGTAATGGGGGGGTGTTATCTCTTTTGTCGAAAATCAGCCGTTTTTGCTCGAACATTAAATGCCTCCAAATGGTATTTATTTCACTTCCCGAGCCCCTGGAAGCATGAAAATCACATTAAACATGCTAATTTTAGCTCTAACACTGATGATCCACCTACAAATGTGAACTGACGTTCAAAAATAAAACATTTGAAAACGGACCATTTTCCACATTTCTGAAGCATGACGTAATGGGGGGGTGTTATCTCTTTTGTCGAAAATCAGCCGTTTTTGCTCGAACATTAAATGCCTCCAAATGGTATTTATTTCACTTCCCGAGCCCCTGGAAGCATGAAAATCACTTTAAACATGCTAATTTTAGCTCTAACACTGATGATCCACCTACAAATGTGAACTGACGTTCAAAAATAAAACATTTGAAAACGGACCATTTTCCACATTTCTGAAGCATGACGTAATGGGGGGGTGTTATCTCTTTTGTCGAAAATCAGCCGTTTTTGCTCGAACATTAAATGCCTCCAAATGGTATTTAATTAACTTCCCGGGGTGAAGAAACCCTTTTTGAGAACTCAGAGTGAGTAAATTGGCCATTTTCATGCACTCTTAACCATTCCATAAATCTTGTGTTTTGGGCCCCTGAAGCATGAAAATCACTTTAAACATGCTAATTTTAGCTCTAACACTGATGATCCACCTACAAATGTGAACTGACGTTCAAAAATAAAACATTTGAAAACGGACCATTTTCCACATTTCTGAAGCATGACGTAATGGGGGGGTGTTATCTCTTTTGTCGAAAATCAGCCGTTTTTGCTCGAACATTAAATGCCTCCAAATGGTATTTAATTAACTTCCCGAGCCCCTGGAAGCTTGAAAATCACTTTAAACATGCTAATTTTAGCTCTAACACTGATGATCCACCTACAAACGTGAACTGATGTTCAAAAATAAAACATTTGAAAACGGACCATTTTCCACATTTCTGAAGCATGACGTAATGGGGGGGTGTTATCTCTTTTGTCGAAAATCAGCCGTTTTTGCTCGAACATTAAATGCCTCCAAATGGTATTTATTTCACTTCCCGGGGTGAAGAAACCCTTTTTGAGAACTCAGAGTGAGTAAATTGGCCATTTTCATGCACTTTTAACCATTCCATAAATCTTGTGTTTTGGGCCCCTGGAAGCATGAAAATCACTTTAAACATGCTAATTTTAGCTCTAACACTGATGATCCACCTACAAATGTGAACTGACGTTCAAAAATAAAACATTTGAAAACGGACCATTTTCCACATTTCTGAAGCATGACGTAATGGGGGGGTGTTATCTCTTTTGTCGAAAATCAGCCGTTTTTGCTCGAACATTAAATGCCTCCAAATGGTATTTAATTAACTTCCCGAGCCCCTGGAAGCATGAAAATCACTTTAAACATGCTAATTTTAGCTCTAACACTGATGATCCACCTACAAATGTGAACTGACGTTCAAAAATAAAACATTTGAAAACGGACCATTTTCCACATTTCTGAAGCATGACGTAATGGGGGGGTGTTATCTCTTTTGTCGAAAATCAGCCGTTTTTGCTCGAACATTAAATGCCTCCAAATGGTATTTAATTAACTTCCCGGGGTGAAGAAACCCTTTTTGAGAACTCAGAGTGAGTAAATTGGCCATTTTCATGCACTTTTAACCATTCCATAAATCTTGTGTTTTGGGCCCCTGGAAGCATGAAAATCACTTTAAACATGCTAATTTTAGCTCTAACACTGATGATCCACCTACAAATGTAAACTGACGTTCAAAAATAAAACATTTGAAAACGGACCATTTTCCACATTTCTGAAGCATGACGTAATGGGGGGGTGTTATCTCTTTTGTCGAAAATCAGCCGTTTTTGCTCGAACATTAAATGCCTCCAAATGGTATTTATTTCACTTCCCGAGCCCCTGGAAGCATGAAAATCACTTTAAACATGCTAATTTTAGCTCTAACACTGATGATCCACCTACAAATGTGAACTGACGTTCAAAAATAAAACATTTGAAAACGGACCATTTTCCACATTTCTGAAGCATGACGTAATGGGGGGGTGTTATCTCTTTTGTCGAAAATCAGCCGTTTTTGCTCGAACATTAAATGCCTCCAAATGGTATTTAATTAACTTCCCGAGCCCCTGGAAGCATGAAAATCACTTTAAACATGCTAATTTTAGCTCTAACACTGATGATCCACCTACAAATGTGAACTGACGTTCAAAAATAAAACATTTGAAAACGGACCATTTTCCACATTTCTGAAGCATGACGTAATGGGGGGGTGTTATCTCTTTGTCGAAAATCAGCCGTTTTTGCTCGAACATTAAATGCCTCCAAATGGTATTTAATTAACTTCCCGGGGTGAAGAAACCCTTTTTGAGAACTCAGAGTGAGTAAATTGGCCATTTTCATGCACTTTTAACCATTCCATAAATCTTGTGTTTTGGGCCCCTGGAAGCATGAAAATCACTTTAAACATGCTAATTTTAGCACTAACACTGATGATCCACCTACAAATGTGAACTGACGTTCAAAAATAAAACATTTGAAAACGGACCATTTTCCACATTTCTGAAGCATGACGTAATGGGGGGGGTGTTATCTCTTTTGTCGAAAATCAGCCGTTTTTGCTCGAACATTAAACGCCTCCAAATGGTATTTAATTAACTTCCCGAGCCCCTGGAAGCATGAAAATCACTTTAAACATGCTAATTTTAGCTCTAACACTGATGATCCACCTACAAATGTGAACTGACGTTCCAAAATAAAACATTTGAAAACGGACCATTTTCCACATTTCTGAAGCATGACGTAATGGGGGGGTGTTATCTCTTTTGTCGAAAATCAGCCGTTTTTGCTCGAACATTAAATGCCTCCAAATGGTATTTATTTCACTTCCCGAGCCCCTGGAAGCATGAAAATCACTTTAAACATGCTAATTTTAGCTCTAACACTGATGATCCACCTACAAATGTGAACTGACGTTCAAAAATAAAACATTTGAAAACGGACCATTTTCCACATTTCTGAAGCATGACGTAATGGGGGGTGTTATCTCTTTTGTCGAAAATCAGCCGTTTTTGCTCGAACATTAAATGCCTCCAAATGGTATTTAATTAACTTCCCGAGCCCCTGGAAGCATGAAAATCCCTTTAAACATGCTAATTTTAGCTCTAACACTGATGATCCACCTACAAATGTGAACTGACGTTCAAAAATAAAACATTTGAAAACGGACCATTTTCCACATTTCTGAAGCATGACATAATGGGGGGGTGTTATCTCTTTTGTCGAAAATCAGCCGTTTTTGCTCGAACATTAAATGCCTCCAAATGGTATTTAATTAACTTCCCGGGGTGAAGAAACCCTTTTTGAGAACTCAGAGTGAGTAAATTGGCCATTTTCATGCACTTTTAACCATTCCATAAATCTTGTGTTTTGGGCCCCTGGAAGCATGAAAATCACTTTAAACATGCTAATTTTAGCTCTAACACTGATGATCCACCTACAAATGTGAACTGACGTTCAAAAATAAAACATTTGAAAACGGACCATTTTCCACATTTCTGAAGCATGACGTAATGGGGGGGTGTTATCTCTTTTGTCGAAAATCAGCCGTTTTTGCTCGAACATTAAATGCCTCCAAATGGTATTTATTTCACTTCCCGAGCCCCTGGAAGCATGAAAATCACTTTAAACATGCTAATTTTAGCTCTAACACTGATGATCCACCTACAAATGTGAACTGACGTTCAAAAATAAAACATTTGAAAACGGACCATTTTCCACATTTCTGAAGCATGACGTAATGGGGGGGTGTTATCTCTTTTGTCGAAAATCAGCCGTTTTTGCTCGAACATTAAATGCCTCCAAATGGTATTTAATTAACTTCCCGGGGTGAAGAAACCCTTTTTGAGAACTCAGAGTGAGTAAATTGGCCATTTTCATGCACTTTTAACCATTCCATAAATCTTGTGTTTTGGGCCCCTGGAAGCATGAAAATCACTTTAAACATGCTAATTTTAGCTCTAACACTGATGATCCACCTACAAATGTGAACTGACGTTCAAAAATAAAACATTTGAAAACGGACCATTTTCCACATTTCTGAAGCATGACGTAATGGGGGGGTGTTATCTCTTTTGTCGAAAATCAGCCGTTTTTGCTCGAACATTAAATGCCTCCAAATGGTATTTATTTCACTTCCCGAGCCCCTGGAAGCATGAAAATCACTTTAAACATGCTAATTTTAGCTCTAACACTGATGATCCACCTACAAATGTGAACTGACGTTAAAAAATAAAACATTTGAAAACGGACCATTTTCCACATTTCTGAAGCATGACGTAATGGGGGGGTGTTATCTCTTTTGTCGAAAATCAGCCGTTTTTGCTCGAACATTAAATGCCTCCAAATGGTATTTAATTAACTTCCCGAGCCCCTGGAAGCATGAAAATCACTTTAAACATGCTAATTTTAGCTCTAACACTGATGATCCACCTACAAATGTGAACTGACGTTCAAAAATAAAACATTTGAAAACGGACCATTTTTCACATTTCTGAAGCATGACGTAATGGGGGGTGTTATCTCTTTTGTCGAAAATCAGCCGTTTTTGCTCGAACATTAAATGCCTCCAAATGGTATTTAATTAACTTCCCGAGCCCCTGGAAGCATGAAAATCACTTTAAACATGCTAATTTTAGCTCTAACACTGATGATCCACCTACAAATGTGAACTGACGTTCAAAAATAAAACATTTGAAAACGGACCATTTTCCACATTTCTGAAGCATGACGTAATGGGGGGGTGTTATCTCTTTTGTCGAAAATCAGCCGTTTTTGCTCGAACATTAAATGCCTCCAAATGGTATTTAAATAACTTCCCGAGCCCCTGGAAGCATGAAAATCACTTTAAACATGCTAATTTTAGCTCTAACACTGATGATCCACCTACAAATGTGAACTGACGTTCAAAAATAAAACATTTGAAAACGGCCCATTTTCCACATTTCTGAAGCATGACGTAATGGGGGGGTGTTATCTCTTTTGTCGAAAATCAGCCGTTTTTGCTCGAACATTAAATGCCTCCAAATGGTATTTAATTAACTTCCCAAGCCCCTGGAAGCATGAAAATCACTTTAAACATGCTAATTTTAGCTCTAACACTGATGATCTACCTACAAATGTGAACTGACGTTCAAAAATAAAACATTTGAAAATGGACCATTTTCCACATTTCTGAAGCATGACGTAATGGGGGGGTGTTATCTCTTTTGTCGAAAATCAGCCGTTTTTGCTCGAACATTAAATGCCTCCAAATGGTATTTAATTAACTTCCCGGGGTGAAGAAACCCTTTTTGAGAACTCAGAGTGAGTAAATTGGCCATTTTCATGCACTTTTAACCATTCCATAAATCTTGTGTTTTGGGCCCCTGGAAGCATGAAAATCACTTTAAACATGCTAATTTTAGATCTAACACTGATGATCCACCTACAAATGTGAACTGACATTCAAAAATAAAACATTTGAAAACGGACCATTTTCCACATTTCTGAAGCATGACGTAATGGGGGGGGGGGTGTTATCTCTTTTGTCGAAAATCAGCCGTTTTTGCTCGAACATTAAATGCCTCCAAATGGTATTTAATTAACTTCCCGAGCCCCTGGAAGCATGAAAATCACTTTAAACATGCTAATTTTAGCTCTAACACTGATGATCCACCTACAAATGTGAACTGACGTTCAAAAATAAAACATTTGAAAACGGACCATTTTCCACATTTCTGAAGCATGACGTAATGGGGGGGTGTTATCTCTTTTGTCGAAAATCAGCCGTTTTTGCTCGAACATTAAATGCCTCCAAATGGTATTTATTTCACTTCCCGGGGTGAAGAAACCCTTTTTGAGAACTCAGAGTGAGTAAATTGGCCATTTTCATGCACTTTTAACCATTCCATTAATCTTGTGTTTTGGGCCCCTGGAAGCATGAAAATCACTTTAAACATGCTAATTTTAGCTCTAACACTGATGATCCACCTACAAATGTGAACTGACGTTCAAAAATAAAACATTTGAAAACGGACCATTTTCCACATTTCTGAAGCATGACGTAATGGGGGGGTGTTATCTCTTTTGTCGAAAATCAGCCGTTTTTGCTCGAACATTAAATGCCTCCAAATGGTATTTATTTCACTTCCCGAGCCACTGGAAGCATGAAAATCACTTTAAACATGCTAATTTTAGCTCTAACACTGATGATCCACCTACAAATGTGAACTGACGTTCAAAAATAAAACATTTGAAAAAGGACCATTTTCCACATTTCTGAAGCATGACGTAATGGGGGGGTGTTATCTCTTTTGTCGAAAATCAGCCGTTTTTGCTCGAACATTAAATGCCTCCAAATGGTATTTAATTAACTTCCCGAGCCCCTGGAAGCATGAAAATCACTTTAAACATGCTAATTTTAGCTCTAACACTGATGATCCACCTACAAATGTGAACTGACGTTCAAAAATAAAACATTTGAAAACGGACCATTTTCCACATTTCTGAAGCATGACGTAATGGGGGGGTGTTATCTCTTTTGTCGAAAATCAGCCGTTTTTGCTCGAACATTAAATGCCTCCAAATGGTATTTAATTAACTTCCCAGGGTGAAGAAACCCTTTTTGAGAACTCAGAGTGAGTAAATTGGCCATTTTCATGCACTTTTAACCATTCCATAAATCTTGTGTTTTGGGCCCCTGGAAGCATGAAAATCACTTTAAACATGCTAATTTTAGCTCTAACACTGATGATCCACCTACAAATGTGAACTGACGTTCAAAAATAAAACATTTGAAAACGGACCATTTTCCACATTTCTGAAGCATGATGTAATGGGGGGGTGTTATCTCTTTTGTCGAAAATCAGCCGTTTTTGCTCGAACATTAAATGCCTCCAAATGGTATTTAATTAACTTCCCGAGCCCCTGGAAGCATGAAAATCACTTTAAACATGCTAATTTTAGCTCTAACACTGATGATCCACCTACAAATGTGAACTGACGTTCAAAAATAAAACATTTGAAAACGGACCATTTTCCACATTTCTGAAGCATGACGTAATGGGGGGGTGTTATCTCTTTTGTCGAAAATCAGCCGTTTTTGCTCGAACATTAAATGCCTCCAAATGGTATTTAATTAACTTCCCGGGGTGAAGAAACCCTTTTTGAGAACTCAGAGTGAGTAAATTGGCCATTTTCATGCACTTTTAACCATTCCATAAATCTTGTGTTTTGGGCCCCTGGAAGCATGAAAATCACTTTAAACATGCTAATTTTAGCTCTAACACTGATGATCCACCTACAAATGTGAACTGACGTTCAAAAATAAAACATTTGAAAACTGACCATTTTCCACATTTCTGAAGCATGACGTAATGGGGGGGTGTTATCTCTTTTGTCGAAAATCAGCCGTTTTTGCTCGAACATTAAATGCCTCCAAATGGTATTTATTTCACTTCCCGAGCCCCTGGAAGCATGAAAATCACTTTAAACATGCTAATTTTAGCTCTAACACTGATGATCCACCTACAAATGTGAACTGACGTTCAAAAATAAAACATTTGAAAACGGACCATTTTCCACATTTCTGAAGCATGACGTAATGGGGGGGTGTTATCTCTTTTGTCGAAAATCAGCCGTTTTTGCTCGAACATTAAATGCCTCCAAATGGTATTTAATTAACTTCCCGGGGTGAAGAAACCCTTTTTGAGAACTCAGAGTGAGTAAATTGGCCATTTTCATGCACTTTTAACCTTTCCATAAATCTTGTGTTTTGGGCCCCTGGAAGCATGAAAATCACTTTAAACATGCTAATTTTAGCTCTAACACTGATGATCCACCTACAAATGTGAACTGACGTTCAAAAATAAAACATTTGAAAACGGACCATTTTCCACATTTCTGAAGCATGACGTAATGGGGGGGTGTTATCTCTTTTGTCGAAAATCAGCCGTTTTTGCTCGAACATTAAATGCCTCCAAATGGTATTTATTTCACTTCCCGAGCCCCTGGAAGCATGAAAATCACTTTAAACATGCTAATTTTAGCTCTAACACTGATGATCCACCTACAAATGTGAACTGACGTTCAAAAATAAAACATTTGAAAACGGACCATTTTCCACATTTCTGAAGCATGACGTAATGGGGGGGTGTTATCTCTTTTGTCGAAAATCAGCCGTTTTTGCTCGAACATTAAATGCCTCCAAATGGTATTTATTTCACTTCCCGAGCCCCTGGAAGCATGAAAATCACTTTAAACATGCTAATTTTAGCTCTAACACTGATGATCCACCTACAAATGTGAATTGACGTTCAAAAATAAAACATTTGAAAACGGACCATTTTCCACATTTCTGAAGCATGACGTAATGGGGGGGTGTTATCTCTTTTGTCGAAAATCAGCCGTTTTTGCTCGAACATTAAATGCCTCCAAATGGTATTTAATTAACTTCCCGAGCCCCTGGAAGCATGAAAATCACTTTAAACATGCTAATTTTAGCTCTAACACTGATGATCCACCTACAAATGTGAACTGACGTTCAAAAATAAAACATTTGAAAACGGACCATTTTCCACATTTCTGAAGCATGACGTAATGGGGGGGTGTTATCTCTTTTGTCGAAAATCAGCCGTTTTTGCTCGAACATTAAATGCCTCCAAATGGTATTTAATTAACTTCCAGAGCCCCTGGAAGTATGAAAATCACTTTAAACATGCTAATTTTAGCTCTAACACTGATGATCCACCTACAAATGTGAACTGACGTTCAAAAATAAAACATTTGAAAACGGACCATTTTCCACATTTCTGAAGCATGACGTAATGGGGGGGGTGTTATCTCTTTTGTCGAAAATCAGCCGTTTTTGCTCGAACATTAAATGCCTCCAAATGGTATTTAAAAACCTTCCCGAGCCCCTGGAAGCATGAAAATCACTTTAAACATGCTAATTTTAGCTCTAACACTGATGGTCCACCTACAAATGTGAACTGACGTTCAAAAATAAAACATTTGAAAACGGACCATTTTCCACATTTCTGAAGCATGACGTAATGGGGGGGTGTTATCTCTTTTGTCGAAAATCAGCCGTTTTTGCTCGAACATTAAATGCCTCCAAATGGTATTTAATTAACTTCCCAAGCCCCTGGAAGCATGAAAATCACTTTAAACATGCTAATTTTAGCTCTAACACTGATGATCCACCTACAAATGTGAACTGACGTTCAAAAATAAAACATTTGAAAACGGACCATTTTCCACATTTCTGAAGCATGACGTAATGGGGGGTGTTATCTCTTTTGTCGAATATCAGCCGTTTTTGCTCGAACATTAAATGCCTCCAAATGGTATTTAATTAACTTCCCGGGGTGAAGAAACCCTTTTTGAGAACTCAGAGTGAGTAAATTGGCCATTTTCATGCACTTTTAACCATTCCATAAATCTTGTGTTTTGGGCCCCTGGAAGCATGAAAATCACTTTAAACATGCTAATTTTAGCTCTAACACTGATGATCCACCTACAAATGTGAACTGACGTTCAAAAATAAAACATTTGAAAACGGACCATTTTCCACATTTCTGAAGCATGACGTAATGGGGGGGTGTTATCTCTTTTGTCGAAAATCAGCCGTTTTTGCTCGAACATTAAATGCCTCCAAATGGTATTTATTTCACTTCCCGAGCCACTGGAAGCATGAAAATCACTTTAAACATGCTAATTTTAGCTCTAACACTGATGATCCACCTACAAATGTGAACTGACGTTCAAAAATAAAACATTTGAAAAAGGACCATTTTCCACATTTCTGAAGCATGACGTAATGGGGGGGTGTTATCTTTTTTGTCGAAAATCAGCCGTTTTTGCTCGAACATTAAATGCCTCCAAATGGTATTTAATTAACTTCCCGAGCCCCTGGAAGCATGAAAATCACTTTAAACATGCTAATTTTAGCTCTAACACTGATGATCCACCTACAAATGTGAACTGACGTTCAAAAATAAAACATTTGAAAACGGACCATTTTCCACATTTCTGAAGCATGACGTAATGGGGGGGTGTTATCTCTTTTGTCGAAAATCAGCCGTTTTTGCTCGAACATTAAATGCCTCCAAATGGTATTTAATTAACTTCCCAGGGTGAAGAAACCCTTTTTGAGAACTCAGAGTGAGTAAATTGGCCATTTTCATGCACTTTTAACCATTCCATAAATCTTGTGTTTTGGGCCCCTGGAAGCATGAAAATCACTTTAAACATGCTAATTTTAGCTCTAACACTGATGATCCACCTACAAATGTGAACTGACGTTCAAAAATAAAACATTTGAAAACGGACCATTTTCCACATTTCTGAAGCATGACGTAATGGGGGGGTGTTATCTCTTTTGTCGAAAATCAGCCGTTTTTGCTCGAACATTAAATGCCTCCAAATGGTATTTAATTAACTTCCCGAGCCCCTGGAAGCATGAAAATCACTTTAAACATGCTAATTTTAGCTCTAACACTGATGATCCACCTACAAATGTGAACTGACGTTCAAAAATAAAACATTTGAAAACGGACCATTTTCCACATTTCTGAAGCATGACGTAATGGGGGGGTGTTATCTCTTTTGTCGAAAATCAGCCGTTTTTGCTCGAACATTAAATGCCTCCAAATGGTATTTAATTAACTTCCCGAGCCCCTGGAAGCATGAAAATCACTTTAAACATGCTAATTTTAGCTCTAACACTGATGATCCACCTACAACTGTGAACTGACGTTCAAAAATAAAACATTTGAAAACAGACCATTTTCCACATTTCTGAAGCATGACGTAATGGGGGGGTGTTATCTCTTTTGTCGAAAATCAGCCGTTTTTGCTCGAACATTAAATGCCTCCAAATGGTATTTAATTAACTTCCCGGGGTGAAGAAACCCTTTTTGAGAACTCAGAGTGAGTAAATTGGCCATTTTCATGCACTTTTAACCATTCCATAAATCTTGTGTTTTGGGCCCCTGGAAGCATGAAAATCACTTTAAACATGCTAATTTTAGCTCTAACACTGATGATCCACCTACAAATGTAAACTGACGTTCAAAAATAAAACATTTGAAAACGGACCATTTTCCACATTTCTGAAGCATGACGTAATGGGGGGGGTGTTATCTCTTTTGTCGAAAATCAGCCGTTTTTGCTCGAACATTAAATGCCTCCAAATGGTATTTATTTCACTTCCCGAGCCCCTGGAAGCATGAAAATCACTTTGTACATGCTAATTTTAGCTCTAACACTGATGATCCACCTACAAATGTGAACTGACGTTCAAAAATAAAACATTTGAAAACGGACCATTTTCCACATTTCTGAAGCATGACGTAATGGGGGGGTGTTATCTCTTTTGTCAAAAATCAGCCGTTTTTGCTCGAACATTAAATGCCTCCAAATGGTATTTAATTAACTTCCCGAGCCCCTGGAAGCATGAAAATCACTTTAAACATGCTAATTTTAGCTCTAACACTGATGATCCACCTACAAATGTGAACTGACGTTCAAAAATAAAACATTTGAAAACGGACTATTTTCCACATTTCTGAAGCATGACGTAATGGGGGGGTGTTATCTC
The DNA here is from genome assembly GCF_964263255.1 of Lissotriton vulgaris. Lineage (NCBI taxonomy): Eukaryota > Metazoa > Chordata > Amphibia > Caudata > Salamandridae > Lissotriton > Lissotriton vulgaris. The sequence continues at coordinate 46,823 of NW_028245431.1, forward strand.
TTTTGTCGAAAATCAGCCGTTTTTGCTCGAACATTAAATGCCTCCAAATGGTATTTATTTCACTTCCCGAGCCCCTGGAAGCATGAAAATCACTTTAAACATGCTAATTTTAGCTCTAACACTGATGATCCACCTACAAATGTGAACTGACGTTCAAAAATAAAACATTTGAAAACGGACCATTTTCCACATTTCTGAAGCATGACGTAATGGGGGGGTGTTATCTCTTTTGTCGAAAATCAGCCGTTTTTGCTCGAACATTAAATGCCTCCAAATGGTATTTAATTAACTTCCCGGGGTGAAGAAACCCTTTTTGAGAACTCAGAGTGAGTAAATTGGCCATTTTCATGCACTTTTAACCATTCCATAAATCTTGTGTTTTGGGCCCCTGGAAGCATGAAAATCACTTTAAACATGCTAATTTTAGCTCTAACACTGATGATCCACCTACAAATGTGAACTGACGTTCAAAAATAAAACATTTGAAAACTGACCATTTTCCACATTTCTGAAGCATGACGTAATGGGGGGGTGTTATCTCTTTTGTCGAAAATCAGCCGTTTTTGCTCGAACATTAAATGCCTCCAAATGGTATTTATTTCACTTCCCGAGCCCCTGGAAGCATGAAAATCACTTTAAACATGCTAATTTTAGCTCTAACACTGATGATCCACCTACAAATGTGAACTGACGTTCAAAAATAAAACATTTGAAAACGGACCATTTTCCACATTTCTGAAGCATGACGTAATGGGGGGGTGTTATCTCTTTTGTTGAAAATCAGCCGTTTTTGCTCGAACATTAAATGCCTCCAAATGGTATTTAATTAACTTCCCGGGGTGAAGAAACCCTTTTTGAGAACTCAGAGTGAGTAAATTGGCCATTTTCATGCACTAACCTTTACATAAATCTTGTGTTTTGGGCCCCTGGAAGCATGAAAATCACTTTAACATGCTAATTTTAGCTCTAACACTGATGATCCACCTACAAATGTGAACTGACGTTCAAAAATAAAACATTTGAAAACGGACCATTTTCCACATTTCTGAAGCATGACGTAATGGGGGGGTGTTATCTCCTTTGTCGAAAATCAGCCGTTTTTGCTCGAACATTAAATGCCTCCAAATGGTATTTATTTCACTTCCCGAGCCCCTGGAAGCATGAAAATCACTTTAAACATGCTAATTTTAGCTCTAACACTGATGATCCACCTACAAATGTGAACTGACGTTCAAAAATAAAACATTTGAAAACGGACCATTTTCCACATTTCTGAAGCATGACGTAATGGGGGGGTGTTATCTCTTTTGTCGAAAATCAGCCGTTTTTGCTCGAACATTAAATGCCTCCAAATGGTATTTATTTCACTTCCCGAGCCCCTGGAAGCATGAAAATCACTTTAAACATGCTAATTTTAGCTCTAACACTGATGATCCACCTACAAATGTGAATTGACGTTCAAAAATAAAACATTTGAAAACGGACCATTTTCCACATTTCTGAAGCATGACGTAATGGGGGGGTGTTATCTCTTTTGTCGAAAATCAGCCGTTTTTGCTCGAACATTAAATGCCTCCAAATGGTATTTAATTAACTTCCCGAGCCCCTGGAAGCATGAAAATCACTTTAAACATGCTAATTTTAGCTCTAACACTGATGATCCACCTACAAATGTGAACTGACGTTCAAAAATAAAACATTTGAAAACGGACCATTTTCCACATTTCTGAAGCATGACGTAATGGGGGGGTGTTATCTCTTTTGTCGAAAATCAGCCGTTTTTGCTCGAACATTAAATGCCTCCAAATGGTATTTAATTAACTTCCCGAGCCCCTGGAAGCATGAAAATCACTTTAAACATGCTAATTTTAGCTCTAACACTGATGATCCACCTACAAATGTGAACTGACGTTCAAAAATAAAACATTTGAAAACGGACCATTTTCCACATTTCTGAAGCATGACGTAATGGGGGGTGTTATCTCTTTTGTCGAAAATCAGCCGTTTTTGCTCGAACATTAAATGCCTCCAAATGGTATTTAAAAACCTTCCCGAGCCCCTGGAAGCATGAAAATCACTTTAAACATGCTAATTTTAGCTCTAACACTGATGGTCCACCTACAAATGTGAACTGACGTTCAAAAATAAAACATTTGAAAACGGACCATTTTCCACATTTCTGAAGCATGACGTAATGGGGGGGTGTTATCTCTTTTGTCGAAAATCAGCCGTTTTTGCTCGAACATTAAATGCCTCCAAATGGTATTTAATTAACTTCCCAAGCCCCTGGAAGCATGAAAATCACTTTAAACATGCTAATTTTAGCTCTAACACTGATGATCCACCTACAAATGTGAACTGACGTTCAAAAATAAAACATTTGAAAACGGACCATTTTCCACATTTCTGAAGCATGACGTAATGGGGGGTGTTATCTCTTTTGTCGAAAATCAGCCGTTTTTGCTCGAACATTAAATGCCTCCAAATGGTATTTAATTAACTTCCCGGGGTGAAGAAACCCTTTTTGAGAACTCAGAGTGAGTAAATTGGCCATTTTCATGCACTTTTAACCATTCCATAAATCTTGTGTTTTGGGCCCCTGGAAGCATGAAAATCACTTTAAACATGCTAATTTTAGCTCTAACATTGATGATCCACCTACAAATGTGAACTGACGTTCAAAAATAAAACATTTGTAAACGGACCATTTTCCACATTTCTGAAGCATGACGTAATGGGGGGGTGTTATCTCTTTTGTCGAAAATCAGCCGTTTTTGCTCGAACATTAAATGCCTCCAAATGGTATTTATTTCACTTCCCGAGCCACTGGAAGCATGAAAATCACTTTAAACATGCTAATTTTAGCTCTAACACTGATGATCCACCTACAAATGTGAACTGACGTTCAAAAATAAAACATTTGAAAACGGACCATTTTCCACATTTCTGAAGCATGACGTAATGGGGGGGTGTTATCTCTTTTGTCGAAAATCAGCCGTTTTTGCTCGAACATTAAATGCCTCCAAATGGTATTTAATTAACTTCCCGAGCCCCTGGAAGCATGAAAATCACTTTAAACATGCTAATTTTAGCTCTAACACTGATGATCCACCTACAAATGTGAACTGACGTTCAAAAATAAAACATTTGAAAACGGACCATTTTCCACATTTCTGAAGCATGACGTAATGGGGGGGTGTTATCTCTTTTGTCGAAAATCAGCCGTTTTTGCTCGAACATTAAATGCCTCCAAATGGTATTTAATTAACTTCCCAGGGTGAAGAAACCCTTTTTGAGAACTCAGAGTGAGTAAATTGGCCATTTTCATGCACTTTTAACCATTCCATAAATCTTGTGTTTTGGGCCCCTGGAAGCATGAAAATCACTTTAAACATGCTAATTTTAGCTCTAACACTGATGATCCACCTACAAATGTGAACTGACGTTCAAAAATAAAACATTTGAAAACGGACCATTTTCCACATTTCTGAAGCATGACGTAATGGGGGGGTGTTATCTCTTTTGTCGAAAATCAGCCGTTTTTGCTCGAACATTAAATGCCTCCAAATGGTATTTAATTAACTTCCCGAGCCCCTGGAAGCATGAAAATCACTTTAAACATGCTAATTTTAGCTCTAACACTGATGATCCACCTACAAATGTGAACTGACGTTCAAAAATAAAACATTTGAAAACGGACCATTTTCCACATTTCTGAAGCATGACGTAATGGGGGGGTGTTATCTCTTTTGTCGAAAATCAGCCGTTTTTGCTCGAACATTAAATGCCTCCAAATGGTATTTAATTAACTTCCCGAGCCCCTGGAAGCATGAAAATCACTTTAAACATGCTAATTTTAGCTCTAACACTGATGATCCACCTACAACTGTGAACTGACGTTCAAAAATAAAACATTTGAAAACAGACCATTTTCCACATTTCTGAAGCATGACGTAATGGGGGGGTGTTATCTCTTTTGTCGAAAATCAGCCGTTTTTGCTCGAACATTAAATGCCTCCAAATGGTATTTAATTAACTTCCCGGGGTGAAGAAACCCTTTTTGAGAACTCAGAGTGAGTAAATTGGCCATTTTCATGCACTTTTAACCATTCCATAAATCTTGTGTTTTGGGCCCCTGGAAGCATGAAAATCACTTTAAACATGCTAATTTTAGCTCTAACACTGATGATCCACCTACAAATGTAAACTGACGTTCAAAAATAAAACATTTGAAAACGGACCATTTTCCACATTTCTGAAGCATGACGTAATGGGGGGGGTGTTATCTCTTTTGTCGAAAATCAGCCGTTTTTGCTCGAACATTAAATGCCTCCAAATGGTATTTATTTCACTTCCCGAGCCCCTGGAAGCATGAAAATCACTTTAAACATGCTAATTTTAGCTCTAACACTGATGATCCACCTACAAATGTGAACTGACGTTCAAAAATAAAACATTTGAAAACGGACCATTTTCCACATTTCTGAAGCATGACGTAATGGGGGGGTGTTATCTCTTTTGTCAAAAATCAGCCGTTTTTGCTCGAACATTAAATGCCTCCAAATGGTATTTAATTAACTTCCCGAGCCCCTGGAAGCATGAAAATCACTTTAAACATGCTAATTTTAGCTCTAACACTGATGATCCACCTACAAATGTGAACTGACGTTCAAAAATAAAACATTTGAAAACGGACCATTTTCCACATTTCTGAAGCATGACGTAATGGGGGGGTGTTATCTCTTTTGTCGAAAATCAGCCGTTTTTGCTCGAACATTAAATGCCTCCAAATGGTATTTAATTAACTTCCCGAGCCCCTGGAAGCATGAAAATCACTTTAAACATGCTAATTTTAGCTCTAACACTGATGATCCACCTACAAATGTGAACTGACGTTCAAAAATAAAACATTTGAAAACGGACCATTTTCCACATTTCTGAAGCATGACGTAATGGGGGGGGTGTTATCTCTTTTGTCGAAAATCAGCCGTTTTTGCTCGAACATTAAATGCCTCCAAATGGTATTTAAATAACTTCCCGAGCCCCTGGAAGCATGAAAATCACTTTAAACATGCTAATTTTAGCTCTAACACTGATGATCCACCTACAAATGTGACCTGACGTTCAAAAATAAAACATTTGAAAACGGACCATTTTCCACATTTCTGAAGCATGACGTAATGGGGGGGTTTTATCTCTTTTGTCGAAAATCAGCCGTTTTTGCTCGAACATTAAATGCCTCCAAATGGTATTTAATTAACTTCCCGAGCCCCTGGAAGCATGAAAATCACTTTAAACATGCTAATTTTAGCTCTAACACTGATGATCCACCTACAAATGTGAACTGACGTTCAAAAATAAAACATTTGAAAACGGACCATTTTCCACATTTCTGAAGCATGACGTAATGGGGGGGTGTTATCTCTTTTGTCGATAATCAGCCGTTTTTGCTCGAACATTAAATGCCTCCAAATGGTATTTAATTAACTTCCCGGGGTGAAGAAACCCAATTTTGAGAACTCAGAGTGAGTAAATTGGCCATTTTCATGCACTTTTAACCATTCCATAAATCTTGTGTTTTGGGCCCCTGGAAGCATGAAAATCACTTTAAACATGCTAATTTTAGCTCTAACACTGATGATCCACCTACAAATGTGAACTGACGTTCAAAAATAAAACTTTTGAAAACAGACCATTTTCCACATTTCTGAAGCATGACGTAATGGGGGGTGTTATCTCTTTTGTCGAAAATCAGCCGTTTTTGCTCGAACATTAAATGCCTCCAAATGGTATTTAATTAACTTCCCGAGCCCCTGGAAGCATGAAAATCACTTTAAACATGCTAATTTTAGCTCTAAAACTGATGATCCACCTACAAATGTGAACTGACGTTCAAAAATAAAACATTTGAAAACGGACCATTTTCCACATTTCTGAAGCATGACGTAATGGGGGGGTGTTATCTCTTTTGTCGAAAATCAGCCGTTTTTGCTTGAACATTAAATGCCTCCAAATGGTATTTATTTCACTTCCCGGGGTGAAGAAACCCTTTTTGAGAACTCAGAGTGAGTAAATTGGCCATTTTCATGCACTTTTAACCATTCCATTAATCTTGTGTTCTGGGCCCCTGGAAGCATGAAAATCACTTTAAACATGCTAATTTTAGCTCTAACACTGATGATCCACCTACAAATGTGAACTGACGTTCAAAAATAAAACATTTGAAAACGGACCATTTTCCACAGTTCTGAAGCATGACGTAATGGGGGGTGTTATCTCTTTTGTCGAAAATCAGCCGTTTTTGCTCGAACATTAAATGCCTCCAAATGGTATTTATTTCACTTCCCGAGCCACTGGAAGCATGAAAATCACTTTAAACATGCTAATTTTAGCTCTAACACTGATGATCCACCTACAAATGTGAACTGACGTTCAAAAATAAAACATTTGAAAACGGACCATTTTCCACATTTCTGAAGCATGACGTAATGGGGGGGTGTTATCTCTTTTCTCGAAAATCAGCCGTTTTTGCTCGAACATTAAATGCCTCCAAATGGTATTTAATTCACTTCCCGAGCCACTGGAAGCATGAAAATCACTTTAAACATGCTAATTTTAGCTCTAACACTGATGATCCACCTACAAATGTGAACTGACGTTCAAAAATAAAACATTTGAAAAAGGACCATTTTCCACATTTCTGAAGCATGACGTAATGGGGGGGTGTTATCTCTTTTGTCGAAAATCAGCCGTTTTTGCTCGAACATTAAATGCCTCCAAATGGTATTTAATTAACTTCCCGAGCCCCTGGAAGCATGAAAATCACTTTAAACATGCTAATTTTAGCTCTAACACTGATGATCCACCTACAAATGTGAACTGACGTTCAAAAATAAAACATTTGAAAACGGACCATTTTCCACATTTCTGAAGCATGACGTAATGGGGGGGTGTTATCTCTTTTGTCGAAAATCAGCCGTTTTTGCTCGAACATTAAATGCCTCCAAATGGTATTTAATTAACTTCCCAGGGTGAAGAAACCCTTTTTGAGAACTCAGAGTGAGTAAATTGGCCATTTTCATGCACTTTTAACCATTCCATAAATCTTGTGTTTTGGGCCCCTGGAAGCATGAAAATCACTTTAAACATGCTAATTTTAGCTCTAACACTGATGATCCACCTACAAATGTGAACTGACGTTCAAAAATAAAACATTTGAAAACGGACCATTTTCCACATTTCTGAAGCATGACGTAATGGGGGGGTGTTATCTCTTTTGTCGAAAATCAGCCGTTTTTGCTCGAACATTAAATGCCTCCAAATGGTATTTAATTAACTTCCCGAGCCCCTGGAAGCATGAAAATCACTTCAAATATGCTAATTTGAGCTCTAACACTGATGATCCACCTACAAATGTGAACTGACGTTCAAAAATAAAACATTTGAAAACGGACCATTTTCCACATTTCTGAAGCATGACGTAATGGGGGGGTGTTATCTCTTTTGTCGAAAATCAGCCGTTTTTGCTCGAACATTAAATGCCTCCAAATGGTATTTAATTAACTTCCCGGGGTGAAGAAACCCTTTTTGAGAACTCAGAGTGAGTAAATTGGCCATTTTCATGCACTTTTAACCATTCCATAAATCTTGTGTTTTGGGCCCCTGGAAGCATGAAAATCACTTTAAACATGCTAATTTTAGCTCTAACACTGATGATCCACCTACAAATGTGAACTGACGTTCAAAAATAAAACATTTGAAAACGGACCATTTTCCACATTTCTGAAGCATGACGTAATGGGGGGGTGTTATCTCTTTTGTCGAAAATCAGCCGTTTTTGCTCGAACATTAAATGCCTCCAAATGGTATTTATTTCACTTCCCGAGCCCCTGGAAGCATGAAAATCACTTTAAACATGCTAATTTTAGCTCTAACACTGATGATCCACCTACAACTGTGAACTGACGTTCAAAAATAAAACATTTGAAAACGGACCATTTTCCACATTTCTGAAGCATGACGTAATGGTGGGGTGTTATCTCTTTTGTCGAAAATCAGCCGTTTTTGCTCGAACATTAAATGCCTCCAAATGGTATTTAATTAACTTCCCGGGGTGAAGAAACCCTTTTTGAGAACTCAGAGTGAGTAAATTGGCCATTTTCATGCACTTTTAACCATTCCATAAATCTTGTGTTTTGGGCCCCTGGAAGCATGAAAATCACTTTAAACATGCTAATTTTAGCTCTAACACTGATGATCCACCTACAAATGTGAACTGACGTTCAAAAATAAAACATTTGAAAACGGACCATTTTCCACATTTCTGAAGCATGACGTAATGGGGGGGTGTTATCTCTTTTGTCGAAAATCAGCCGTTTTTGCTCGAACATTAAATGCCTCCAAATGGTATTTATTTCACTTCCCGAGCCCCTGGAAGCATGAAAATCACTTTAAACATGCTAATTTTAGCTCTAACACTGATGATCCACCTACAAATGTGAACTGACGTTCAAAAATAAAACATTTGAAAACGGACCATTTTCCACATTTCTGAAGCATGACGTAATGGGGGGGGTGTTATCTCTTTTGTCGAAAATCAGCCGTTTTTGCTCGAACATTAAATGCCTCCAAATGGTATTTAATTAACTTCCCGGGGTGAAGAAACCCTTTTTGAGAACTCAGAGTGAGTAAATTGGCCATTTTCATGCACTTTTAACCATTCCATAAATCTTGTGTTTTGGGCCCCTGGAAGCATGAAAATCACTTTAAACATGCTAATTTTAGCTCTAACACTGATGATCCACCTACAAATGTGAACTGACGTTCAAAAATAAAACATTTGAAAACGGACCATTTTCCACATTTCTGAAGCATGACGTAATGGGGGGGGTGTTATCTCTTTTGTCGAAAATCAGCCGTTTTTGCTCGAACATTAAATGCCTCCAAATGGTATTTATTTCACTTCCCGAGCCCCTGGAAGCATGAAAATCACTATAAACATGCTAATTTTAGCTCTAACACTGATGATCCACCTACAAATGTGAACTGACGTTCAAAAATAAAACATTTGAAAACGGACCATTTTCCACATTTCTGAAGCATGACGTAATGGGGGGGTGTTATCTCTTTTGTCGAAAATCAGCCGTTTTTGCTCGAACATTAAATGCCTCCAAATGGTATTTATTTCACTTCCCGAGCCCCTGGAAGCATGAAAATCACTTTAAACATGCTAATTTTAGCTCTAACACTGATGATCCACCTACAAATGTGAACTGACGTTCAAAAATAAAACATTTAAAAACGGACCATTTTCCACATTTCTGAAGCATGACGTAATGGGGGGGTGTTATCTCTTTTGTCGAAAATCAGCCGTTTTTGCTCGAACATTAAATGCCTCCAAATGGTATTTAATTAACTTCCCGGGGTGAAGAAACCCTTTTTGAGAACTCAGAGTGAGTAAATTGGCCATTTTCATGCACTTTTAACCATTCCATAAATCTTGTGTTTTGGGCCCCTGGAAGCATGAAAATCACTTTAAACATGCTAATTTTAGCTCTAACACTGATGATCCACCTACAAATGTGAACTGACGTTCAAAAATAAAACATTTGAAAACTGACCATTTTCCACATTTCTGAAGCATGACGTAATGGGGGGGTGTTATCTCTTTTGTCGAAAATCAGCCGTTTTTGCTCGAACATTAAATGCCTCCAAATGGTATTTATTTCACTTCCCGAGCCCCTGGAAGCATGAAAATCACTTTAAACATGCTAATTTTAGCTCTAACACTGATGATCCACCTACAAATGTGAACTGACGTTCAAAAATAAAACATTTGAAAACGGACCATTTTCCACATTTCTGAAGCATGACGTAATGGGGGGGTGTTATCTCTTTTGTTGAAAATCAGCCGTTTTTGCTCGAACATTAAATGCCTCCAAATGGTATTTAATTAACTTCCCGGGGTGAAGAAACCCTTTTTGAGAACTCAGAGTGAGTAAATTGGCCATTTTCATGCACTTTTAACCTTTACATAAATCTTGTGTTTTGGGCCCCTGGAAGCATGAAAATCACTTTAAACATGCTAATTTTAGCTCTAACACTGATGATCCACCTACAAATGTGAACTGACGTTCAAAAATAAAACATTTGAAAACGGACCATTTTCCACATTTCTGAAGCATGACGTAATGGGGGGGTGTTATCTCCTTTGTCGAAAATCAGCCGTTTTTGCTCGAACATTAAATGCCTCCAAATGGTATTTATTTCACTTCCCGAGCCCCTGGAAGCATGAAAATCACTTTAAACATGCTAATTTTAGCTCTAACACTGATGATCCACCTACAAATGTGAACTGACGTTCAAAAATAAAACATTTGAAAACGGACCATTTTCCACATTTCTGAAGCATGACGTAATGGGGGGGTGTTATCTCTTTTGTCGAAAATCAGCCGTTTTTGCTCGAACATTAAATGCCTCCAAATGGTATTTATTTCACTTCCCGAGCCCCTGGAAGCATGAAAATCACTTTAAACATGCTAATTTTAGCTCTAACACTGATGATCCACCTACAAATGTGAATTGACGTTCAAAAATAAAACATTTGAAAACGGACCATTTTCCACATTTCTGAAGCATGACGTAATGGGGGGGTGTTATCTCTTTTGTCGAAAATCAGCCGTTTTTGCTCGAACATTAAATGCCTCCAAATGGTATTTAATTAACTTCCCGAGCCCCTGGAAGCATGAAAATCACTTTAAACATGCTAATTTTAGCTCTAACACTGATGATCCACCTACAAATGTGAACTGACGTTCAAAAATAAAACATTTGAAAACGGACCATTTTCCACATTTCTGAAGCATGACGTAATGGGGGGGTGTTATCTCTTTTGTCGAAAATCAGCCGTTTTTGCTCGAACATTAAATGCCTCCAAATGGTATTTAATTAACTTCCCGAGCCCCTGGAAGCATGAAAATCACTTTAAACATGCTAATTTTAGCTCTAACACTGATGATCCACCTACAAATGTGAACTGACGTTCAAAAATAAAACATTTGAAAACGGACCATTTTCCACATTTCTGAAGCATGACGTAATGGGGGGTGTTATCTCTTTTGTCGAAAATCAGCCGTTTTTGCTCGAACATTAAATGCCTCCAAATGGTATTTAAAAACCTTCCCGAGCCCCTGGAAGCATGAAAATCACTTTAAACATGCTAATTTTAGCTCTAACACTGATGGTCCACCTACAAATGTGAACTGACGTTCAAAAATAAAACATTTGAAAACGGACCATTTTCCACATTTCTGAAGCATGACGTAATGGGGGGGTGTTATCTCTTTTGTCGAAAATCAGCCGTTTTTGCTCGAACATTAAATGCCTCCAAATGGTATTTAATTAACTTCCCAAGCCCCTGGAAGCATGAAAATCACTTTAAACATGCTAATTTTAGCTCTAACACTGATGATCCACCTACAAATGTGAACTGACGTTCAAAAATAAAACATTTGAAAACGGACCATTTTCCACATTTCTGAAGCATGACGTAATGGGGGGTGTTATCTCTTTTGTCGAAAATCAGCCGTTTTTGCTCGAACATTAAATGCCTCCAAATGGTATTTAATTAACTTCCCGGGGTGAAGAAACCCTTTTTGAGAACTCAGAGTGAGTAAATTGGCCATTTTCATGCACTTTTAACCATTCCATAAATCTTGTGTTTTGGGCCCCTGGAAGCATGAAAATCACTTTAAACATGCTAATTTTAGCTCTAACATTGATGATCCACCTACAAATGTGAACTGACGTTCAAAAATAAAACATTTGTAAACGGACCATTTTCCACATTTCTGAAGCATGACGTAATGGGGGGGTGTTATCTCTTTTGTCGAAAATCAGCCGTTTTTGCTCGAACATTAAATGCCTCCAAATGGTATTTATTTCACTTCCCGAGCCACTGGAAGCATGAAAATCACTTTAAACATGCTAATTTTAGCTCTAACACTGATGATCCACCTACAAATGTGAACTGACGTTCAAAAATAAAACATTTGAAAACGGACCATTTTCCACATTTCTGAAGCATGACGTAATGGGGGGGTGTTATCTCTTTTGTCGAAAATCAGCCGTTTTTGCTCGAACATTAAATGCCTCCAAATGGTATTTAATTAACTTCCCGAGCCCCTGGAAGCATGAAAATCACTTTAAACATGCTAATTTTAGCTCTAACACTGATGATCCACCTACAAATGTGAACTGACGTTCAAAAATAAAACATTTGAAAACGGACCATTTTCCACATTTCTGAAGCATGACGTAATGGGGGGGTGTTATCTCTTTTGTCGAAAATCAGCCGTTTTTGCTCGAACATTAAATGCCTCCAAATGGTATTTAATTAACTTCCCAGGGTGAAGAAACCCTTTTTGAGAACTCAGAGTGAGTAAATTGGCCATTTTCATGCACTTTTAACCATTCCATAAATCTTGTGTTTTGGGCCCCTGGAAGCATGAAAATCACTTTAAACATGCTAATTTTAGCTCTAACACTGATGATCCACCTACAAATGTGAACTGACGTTCAAAAATAAAACATTTGAAAACGGACCATTTTCCACATTTCTGAAGCATGACGTAATGGGGGGGTGTTATCTCTTTTGTCGAAAATCAGCCGTTTTTGCTCGAACATTAAATGCCTCCAAATGGTATTTAATTAACTTCCCGAGCCCCTGGAAGCATGAAAATCACTTTAAACATGCTAATTTTAGCTCTAACACTGATGATCCACCTACAAATGTGAACTGACGTTCAAAAATAAAACATTTGAAAACGGACCATTTTCCACATTTCTGAAGCATGACGTAATGGGGGGGTGTTATCTCTTTTGTCGAAAATCAGCCGTTTTTGCTCGAACATTAAATGCCTCCAAATGGTATTTAATTAACTTCCCGAGCCCCTGGAAGCATGAAAATCACTTTAAACATGCTAATTTTAGCTCTAACACTGATGATCCACCTACAACTGTGAACTGACGTTCAAAAATAAAACATTTGAAAACAGACCATTTTCCACATTTCTGAAGCATGACGTAATGGGGGGGTGTTATCTCTTTTGTCGAAAATCAGCCGTTTTTGCTCGAACATTAAATGCCTCCAAATGGTATTTAATTAACTTCCCGGGGTGAAGAAACCCTTTTTGAGAACTCAGAGTGAGTAAATTGGCCATTTTCATGCACTTTTAACCATTCCATAAATCTTGTGTTTTGGGCCCCTGGAAGCATGAAAATCACTTTAAACATGCTAATTTTAGCTCTAACACTGATGATCCACCTACAAATGTAAACTGACGTTCAAAAATAAAACATTTGAAAACGGACCATTTTCCACATTTCTGAAGCATGACGTAATGGGGGGGGTGTTATCTCTTTTGTCGAAAATCAGCCGTTTTTGCTCGAACATTAAATGCCTCCAAATGGTATTTATTTCACTTCCCGAGCCCCTGGAAGCATGAAAATCACTTTAAACATGCTAATTTTAGCTCTAACACTGATGATCCACCTACAAATGTGAACTGACGTTCAAAAATAAAACATTTGAAAACGGACCATTTTCCACATTTCTGAAGCATGACGTAATGGGGGGGTGTTATCTCTTTTGTCAAAAATCAGCCGTTTTTGCTCGAACATTAAATGCCTCCAAATGGTATTTAATTAACTTCCCGAGCCCCTGGAAGCATGAAAATCACTTTAAACATGCTAATTTTAGCTCTAACACTGATGATCCACCTACAAATGTGAACTGACGTTCAAAAATAAAACATTTGAAAACGGACCATTTTCCACATTTCTGAAGCATGACGTAATGGGGGGGTGTTATCTCTTTTGTCGAAAATCAGCCGTTTTTGCTCGAACATTAAATGCCTCCAAATGGTATTTAATTAACTTCCCGAGCCCCTGGAAGCATGAAAATCACTTTAAACATGCTAATTTTAGCTCTAACACTGATGATCCACCTACAAATGTGAACTGACGTTCAAAAATAAAACATTTGAAAACGGACCATTTTCCACATTTCTGAAGCATGACGTAATGGGGGGGGTGTTATCTCTTTTGTCGAAAATCAGCCGTTTTTGCTCGAACATTAAATGCCTCCAAATGGTATTTAAATAACTTCCCGAGCCCCTGGAAGCATGAAAATCACTTTAAACATGCTAATTTTAGCTCTAACACTGATGATCCACCTACAAATGTGACCTGACGTTCAAAAATAAAACATTTGAAAACGGACCATTTTCCACATTTCTGAAGCATGACGTAATGGGGGGGTTTTATCTCTTTTGTCGAAAATCAGCCGTTTTTGCTCGAACATTAAATGCCTCCAAATGGTATTTAATTAACTTCCCGAGCCCCTGGAAGCATGAAAATCACTTTAAACATGCTAATTTTAGCTCTAACACTGATGATCCACCTACAAATGTGAACTGACGTTCAAAAATAAAACATTTGAAAACGGACCATTTTCCACATTTCTGAAGCATGACGTAATGGGGGGGTGTTATCTCTTTTGTCGATAATCAGCCGTTTTTGCTCGAACATTAAATGCCTCCAAATGGTATTTAATTAACTTCCCGGGGTGAAGAAACCCAATTTTGAGAACTCAGAGTGAGTAAATTGGCCATTTTCATGCACTTTTAACCATTCCATAAATCTTGTGTTTTGGGCCCCTGGAAGCATGAAAATCACTTTAAACATGCTAATTTTAGCTCTAACACTGATGATCCACCTACAAATGTGAACTGACGTTCAAAAATAAAACTTTTGAAAACAGACCATTTTCCACATTTCTGAAGCATGACGTAATGGGGGGTGTTATCTCTTTTGTCGAAAATCAGCCGTTTTTGCTCGAACATTAAATGCCTCCAAATGGTATTTAATTAACTTCCCGAGCCCCTGGAAGCATGAAAATCACTTTAAACATGCTAATTTTAGCTCTAAAACTGATGATCCACCTACAAATGTGAACTGACGTTCAAAAATAAAACATTTGAAAACGGACCATTTTCCACATTTCTGAAGCATGACGTAATGGGGGGGTGTTATCTCTTTTGTCGAAAATCAGCCGTTTTTGCTTGAACATTAAATGCCTCCAAATGGTATTTATTTCACTTCCCGGGGTGAAGAAACCCTTTTTGAGAACTCAGAGTGAGTAAATTGGCCATTTTCATGCACTTTTAACCATTCCATTAATCTTGTGTTCTGGGCCCCTGGAAGCATGAAAATCACTTTAAACATGCTAATTTTAGCTCTAACACTGATGATCCACCTACAAATGTGAACTGACGTTCAAAAATAAAACATTTGTAAACGGACCATTTTCCACATTTCTGAAGCATGACGTAATGGGGGGGTGTTATCTCTTTTGTCGAAAATCAGCCGTTTTTGCTCGAACATTAAATGCCTCCAAATGGTATTTATTTCACTTCCCGAGCCACTGGAAGCATGAAAATCACTTTAAACATGCTAATTTTAGCTCTAACACTGATGATCCACCTACAAATGTGAACTGACGTTCAAAAATAAAACATTTGAAAACGGACCATTTTCCACATTTCTGAAGCATGACGTAATGGGGGGGTGTTATCTCTTTTGTCGAAAATCAGCCGTTTTTGCTCGAACATTAAATGCCTCCAAATGGTATTTAATTAACTTCCCGAGCCCCTGGAAGCATGAAAATCACTTTAAACATGCTAATTTTAGCTCTAACACTGATGATCCACCTACAAATGTGAACTGACGTTCAAAAATAAAACATTTGAAAACGGACCATTTTCCACATTTCTGAAGCATGACGTAATGGGGGGGTGTTATCTCTTTTGTCGAAAATCAGCCGTTTTTGCTCGAACATTAAATGCCTCCAAATGGTATTTAATTAACTTCCCAGGGTGAAGAAACCCTTTTTGAGAACTCAGAGTGAGTAAATTGGCCATTTTCATGCACTTTTAACCATTCCATAAATCTTGTGTTTTGGGCCCCTGGAAGCATGAAAATCACTTTAAACATGCTAATTTTAGCTCTAACACTGATGATCCACCTACAAATGTGAACTGACGTTCAAAAATAAAACATTTGAAAACGGACCATTTTCCACATTTCTGAAGCATGACGTAATGGGGGGGTGTTATCTCTTTTGTCGAAAATCAGCCGTTTTTGCTCGAACATTAAATGCCTCCAAATGGTATTTAATTAACTTCCCGAGCCCCTGGAAGCATGAAAATCACTTTAAACATGCTAATTTTAGCTCTAACACTGATGATCCACCTACAAATGTGAACTGACGTTCAAAAATAAAACATTTGAAAACGGACCATTTTCCACATTTCTGAAGCATGACGTAATGGGGGGGTGTTATCTCTTTTGTCGAAAATCAGCCGTTTTTGCTCGAACATTAAATGCCTCCAAATGGTATTTAATTAACTTCCCGAGCCCCTGGAAGCATGAAAATCACTTTAAACATGCTAATTTTAGCTCTAACACTGATGATCCACCTACAACTGTGAACTGACGTTCAAAAATAAAACATTTGAAAACAGACCATTTTCCACATTTCTGAAGCATGACGTAATGGGGGGGTGTTATCTCTTTTGTCGAAAATCAGCCGTTTTTGCTCGAACATTAAATGCCTCCAAATGGTATTTAATTAACTTCCCGGGGTGAAGAAACCCTTTTTGAGAACTCAGAGTGAGTAAATTGGCCATTTTCATGCACTTTTAACCATTCCATAAATCTTGTGTTTTGGGCCCCTGGAAGCATGAAAATCACTTTAAACATGCTAATTTTAGCTCTAACACTGATGATCCACCTACAAATGTAAACTGACGTTCAAAAATAAAACATTTGAAAACGGACCATTTTCCACATTTCTGAAGCATGACGTAATGGGGGGGGTGTTATCTCTTTTGTCGAAAATCAGCCGTTTTTGCTCGAACATTAAATGCCTCCAAATGGTATTTATTTCACTTCCCGAGCCCCTGGAAGCATGAAAATCACTTTAAACATGCTAATTTTAGCTCTAACACTGATGATCCACCTACAAATGTGAACTGACGTTCAAAAATAAAACATTTGAAAACGGACCATTTTCCACATTTCTGAAGCATGACGTAATGGGGGGGTGTTATCTCTTTTGTCAAAAATCAGCCGTTTTTGCTCGAACATTAAATGCCTCCAAATGGTATTTAATTAACTTCCCGAGCCCCTGGAAGCATGAAAATCACTTTAAACATGCTAATTTTAGCTCTAACACTGATGATCCACCTACAAATGTGAACTGACGTTCAAAAATAAAACATTTGAAAACGGACCATTTTCCACATTTCTGAAGCATGACGTAATGGGGGGGTGTTATCTCTTTTGTCGAAAATCAGCCGTTTTTGCTCGAACATTAAATGCCTCCAAATGGTATTTAATTAACTTCCCGAGCCCCTGGAAGCATGAAAATCACTTTAAACATGCTAATTTTAGCTCTAACACTGATGATCCACCTACAAATGTGAACTGACGTTCAAAAATAAAACATTTGAAAACGGACCATTTTCCACATTTCTGAAGCATGACGTAATGGGGGGGGTGTTATCTCTTTTGTCGAAAATCAGCCGTTTTTGCTCGAACATTAAATGCCTCCAAATGGTATTTAAATAACTTCCCGAGCCCCTGGAAGCATGAAAATCACTTTAAACATGCTAATTTTAGCTCTAACACTGATGATCCACCTACAAATGTGACCTGACGTTCAAAAATAAAACATTTGAAAACGGACCATTTTCCACATTTCTGAAGCATGACGTAATGGGGGGGTTTTATCTCTTTTGTCGAAAATCAGCCGTTTTTGCTCGAACATTAAATGCCTCCAAATGGTATTTAATTAACTTCCCGAGCCCCTGGAAGCATGAAAATCACTTTAAACATGCTAATTTTAGCTCTAACACTGATGATCCACCTACAAATGTGAACTGACGTTCAAAAATAAAACATTTGAAAACGGACCATTTTCCACATTTCTGAAGCATGACGTAATGGGGGGGTGTTATCTCTTTTGTCGATAATCAGCCGTTTTTGCTCGAACATTAAATGCCTCCAAATGGTATTTAATTAACTTCCCGGGGTGAAGAAACCCAATTTTGAGAACTCAGAGTGAGTAAATTGGCCATTTTCATGCACTTTTAACCATTCCATAAATCTTGTGTTTTGGGCCCCTGGAAGCATGAAAATCACTTTAAACATGCTAATTTTAGCTCTAACACTGATGATCCACCTACAAATGTGAACTGACGTTCAAAAATAAAACTTTTGAAAACAGACCATTTTCCACATTTCTGAAGCATGACGTAATGGGGGGTGTTATCTCTTTTGTCGAAAATCAGCCGTTTTTGCTCGAACATTAAATGCCTCCAAATGGTATTTAATTAACTTCCCGAGCCCCTGGAAGCATGAAAATCACTTTAAACATGCTAATTTTAGCTCTAAAACTGATGATCCACCTACAAATGTGAACTGACGTTCAAAAATAAAACATTTGAAAACGGACCATTTTCCACATTTCTGAAGCATGACGTAATGGGGGGGTGTTATCTCTTTTGTCGAAAATCAGCCGTTTTTGCTTGAACATTAAATGCCTCCAAATGGTATTTATTTCACTTCCCGGGGTGAAGAAACCCTTTTTGAGAACTCAGAGTGAGTAAATTGGCCATTTTCATGCACTTTTAACCATTCCATTAATCTTGTGTTCTGGGCCCCTGGAAGCATGAAAATCACTTTAAACATGCTAATTTTAGCTCTAACACTGATGATCCACCTACAAATGTGAACTGACGTTCAAAAATAAAACATTTGAAAACGGACCATTTTCCACAGTTCTGAAGCATGACGTAATGGGGGGTGTTATCTCTTTTGTCGAAAATCAGCCGTTTTTGCTCGAACATTAAATGCCTCCAAATGGTATTTATTTCACTTCCCGAGCCACTGGAAGCATGAAAATCACTTTAAACATGCTAATTTTAGCTCTAACACTGATGATCCACCTACAAATGTGAACTGACGTTCAAAAATAAAACATTTGAAAACGGACCATTTTCCACATTTCTGAAGCATGACGTAATGGGGGGGTGTTATCTCTTTTCTCGAAAATCAGCCGTTTTTGCTCGAACATTAAATGCCTCCAAATGGTATTTAATTCACTTCCCGAGCCACTGGAAGCATGAAAATCACTTTAAACATGCTAATTTTAGCTCTAACACTGATGATCCACCTACAAATGTGAACTGACGTTCAAAAATAAAACATTTGAAAAAGGACCATTTTCCACATTTCTGAAGCATGACGTAATGGGGGGGTGTTATCTCTTTTGTCGAAAATCAGCCGTTTTTGCTCGAACATTAAATGCCTCCAAATGGTATTTAATTAACTTCCCGAGCCCCTGGAAGCATGAAAATCACTTTAAACATGCTAATTTTAGCTCTAACACTGATGATCCACCTACAAATGTGAACTGACGTTCAAAAATAAAACATTTGAAAACGGACCATTTTCCACATTTCTGAAGCATGACGTAATGGGGGGGTGTTATCTCTTTTGTCGAAAATCAGCCGTTTTTGCTCGAACATTAAATGCCTCCAAATGGTATTTAATTAACTTCCCAGGGTGAAGAAACCCTTTTTGAGAACTCAGAGTGAGTAAATTGGCCATTTTCATGCACTTTTAACCATTCCATAAATCTTGTGTTTTGGGCCCCTGGAAGCATGAAAATCACTTTAAACATGCTAATTTTAGCTCTAACACTGATGATCCACCTACAAATGTGAACTGACGTTCAAAAATAAAACATTTGAAAACGGACCATTTTCCACATTTCTGAAGCATGACGTAATGGGGGGGTGTTATCTCTTTTGTCGAAAATCAGCCGTTTTTGCTCGAACATTAAATGCCTCCAAATGGTATTTAATTAACTTCCCGAGCCCCTGGAAGCATGAAAATCACTTCAAATATGCTAATTTGAGCTCTAACACTGATGATCCACCTACAAATGTGAACTGACGTTCAAAAATAAAACATTTGAAAACGGACCATTTTCCACATTTCTGAAGCATGACGTAATGGGGGGGTGTTATCTCTTTTGTCGAAAATCAGCCGTTTTTGCTCGAACATTAAATGCCTCCAAATGGTATTTAATTAACTTCCCGGGGTGAAGAAACCCTTTTTGAGAACTCAGAGTGAGTAAATTGGCCATTTTCATGCACTTTTAACCATTCCATAAATCTTGTGTTTTGGGCCCCTGGAAGCATGAAAATCACTTTAAACATGCTAATTTTAGCTCTAACACTGATGATCCACCTACAAATGTGAACTGACGTTCAAAAATAAAACATTTGAAAACGGACCATTTTCCACATTTCTGAAGCATGACGTAATGGGGGGGTGTTATCTCTTTTGTCGAAAATCAGCCGTTTTTGCTCGAACATTAAATGCCTCCAAATGGTATTTATTTCACTTCCCGAGCCCCTGGAAGCATGAAAATCACTTTAAACATGCTAATTTTAGCTCTAACACTGATGATCCACCTACAACTGTGAACTGACGTTCAAAAATAAAACATTTGAAAACGGACCATTTTCCACATTTCTGAAGCATGACGTAATGGTGGGGTGTTATCTCTTTTGTCGAAAATCAGCCGTTTTTGCTCGAACATTAAATGCCTCCAAATGGTATTTAATTAACTTCCCGGGGTGAAGAAACCCTTTTTGAGAACTCAGAGTGAGTAAATTGGCCATTTTCATGCACTTTTAACCATTCCATAAATCTTGTGTTTTGGGCCCCTGGAAGCATGAAAATCACTTTAAACATGCTAATTTTAGCTCTAACACTGATGATCCACCTACAAATGTGAACTGACGTTCAAAAATAAAACATTTGAAAACGGACCATTTTCCACATTTCTGAAGCATGACGTAATGGGGGGGTGTTATCTCTTTTGTCGAAAATCAGCCGTTTTTGCTCGAACATTAAATGCCTCCAAATGGTATTTATTTCACTTCCCGAGCCCCTGGAAGCATGAAAATCACTTTAAACATGCTAATTTTAGCTCTAACACTGATGATCCACCTACAAATGTGAACTGACGTTCAAAAATAAAACATTTGAAAACGGACCATTTTCCACATTTCTGAAGCATGACGTAATGGGGGGGGTGTTATCTCTTTTGTCGAAAATCAGCCGTTTTTGCTCGAACATTAAATGCCTCCAAATGGTATTTAATTAACTTCCCGGGGTGAAGAAACCCTTTTTGAGAACTCAGAGTGAGTAAATTGGCCATTTTCATGCACTTTTAACCATTCCATAAATCTTGTGTTTTGGGCCCCTGGAAGCATGAAAATCACTTTAAACATGCTAATTTTAGCTCTAACACTGATGATCCACCTACAAATGTGAACTGACGTTCAAAAATAAAACATTTGAAAACGGACCATTTTCCACATTTCTGAAGCATGACGTAATGGGGGGGTGTTATCTCTTTTGTCGAAAATCAGCCGTTTTTGCTCGAACATTAAATGCCTCCAAATGGTATTTATTTCACTTCCCGAGCCCCTGGAAGCATGAAAATCACTATAAACATGCTAATTTTAGCTCTAACACTGATGATCCACCTACAAATGTGAACTGACGTTCAAAAATAAAACATTTGAAAACGGACCATTTTCCACATTTCTGAAGCATGACGTAATGGGGGGGTGTTATCTCTTTTGTCGAAAATCAGCCGTTTTTGCTCGAACATTAAATGCCTCCAAATGGTATTTATTTCACTTCCCGAGCCCCTGGAAGCATGAAAATCACTTTAAACATGCTAATTTTAGCTCTAACACTGATGATCCACCTACAAATGTGAACTGACGTTCAAAAATAAAACATTTGAAAACGGACCATTTTCCACATTTCTGAAGCATGACATAATGGGGGGGTGTTATCTCTTTTGTTGAAAATCAGCCGTTTTTGCTCGAACATTAAATGCCTCCAAATGGTATTTAATTAACTTCCCGAGCCCCTGGAAGCATGAAAATCACTTTAAACATGCTAATTTTAGCTCTAACACTGATGATCCACCTACAAATGTGAACTGACGTTCAAAAATAAAACTTTTGAAAACGGACCATTTTCCACATTTCTGAAGCATGACGTAATAGGGGGGTGTTATCTCTTTTGTCGAAAATCAGCCGTTTTTGCTCGAACATTAAATGCCTCCAAATGGTATTTAATTAACTTCCCGGGGTGAAGAAACCCTTTTTGAGAACTCAGAGTGAGTAAATTGGCCATTTTCATGCACTTTTAACCATTCCATAAATCTTGTGTTTTGGGCCCCTGGAAGCATGAAAATCACTTTAAACATGCTAATTTTAGCTCTAACACTGATGATCCACCTACAAATGTGAACTGACGTTCAAAAAAAAAACATTTGAAAACGGACCATTTTCCACATTTCTGAAGCATGACGTAATGGGGGGGTGTTATCTCTTTTGTCGAAAATCAGCCGTTTTTGCTCGAACATTAAATGCCTCCAAATGGTATTTAATTAACTTCCCGGGGTGAAGAAACCCTTTTTGAGAACTCAGAGTGAGTAAATTGGCCATTTTCATGCACTTTTAACCATTCCATAAATCTTGTGTTTTGGGCCCCTGGAAGCATGAAAATCACTTTAAACATGCTAATTTTAGCTCTAACACTGATGATCCACCTACAAATGTGAACTGACGTTCAAAAATAAAACATTTGAAAACGGACCATTTTCCACATTTCTGAAGCATGACGTAATGGGGGGGTGTTATCTCTTTTGTCGAAAATCAGCCGTTTTTGCTCGAACATTAAATGCCTCCAAATGGTATTTATTTCACTTCCCGAGCCCCTGGAAGCATGAAAATCACATTAAACATGCTAATTTTAGCTCTAACACTGATGATCCACCTACAAATGTGAACTGACGTTCAAAAATAAAACATTTGAAAACGGACCATTTTCCACATTTCTGAAGCATGACGTAATGGGGGGGTGTTATCTCTTTTGTCGAAAATCAGCCGTTTTTGCTCGAACATTAAATGCCTCCAAATGGTATTTATTTCACTTCCCGAGCCCCTGGAAGCATGAAAATCACTTTAAACATGCTAATTTTAGCTCTAACACTGATGATCCACCTACAAATGTGAACTGACGTTCAAAAATAAAACATTTGAAAACGGACCATTTTCCACATTTCTGAAGCATGACGTAATGGGGGGGGTGTTATCTCTTTTGTCGAAAATCAGCCGTTTTTGCTCGAACATTAAATGCCTCCAAATGGTATTTAATTAACTTCCCGGGGTGAAGAAACCCTTTTTGAGAACTCAGAGTGAGTAAATTGGCCATTTTCATGCACTCTTAACCATTCCATAAATCTTGTGTTTTGGGCCCCTGAAGCATGAAAATCACTTTAAACATGCTAATTTTAGCTCTAACACTGATGATCCACCTACAAATGTGAACTGACGTTCAAAAATAAAACATTTGAAAACGGACCATTTTCCACATTTCTGAAGCATGACGTAATGGGGGGGTGTTATCTCTTTTGTCGAAAATCAGCCGTTTTTGCTCGAACATTAAATGCCTCCAAATGGTATTTAATTAACTTCCCGAGCCCCTGGAAGCTTGAAAATCACTTTAAACATGCTAATTTTAGCTCTAACACTGATGATCCACCTACAAATGTGAACTGATGTTCAAAAATAAAACATTTGAAAACGGACCATTTTCCACATTTCTGAAGCATGACGTAATGGGGGGGTGTTATCTCTTTTGTCGAAAATCAGCCGTTTTTGCTCGAACATTAAATGCCTCCAAATGGTATTTAATTAACTTCCCGGGGTGAAGAAACCCTTTTTGAGAACTCAGAGTGAGTAAATTGGCCATTTTCATGCACTTTTAACCATTCCATAAATCTTGTGTTTTGGGCCCCTGGAAGCATGAAAATCACTTTAAACATGCTAATTTTAGCTCTAACACTGATGATCCACCTACAAATGTGAACTGACGTTCAAAAATAAAACATTTGAAAACGGACCATTTTCCACATTTCTGAAGCATGACGTAATGGGGGGGTGTTATCTCTTTTGTCGAAAATCAGCCGTTTTTGCTCGAACATTAAATGCCTCCAAATGGTATTTATTTCACTTCCCGAGCCCCTGGAAGCATGAAAATCACTTTAAACATGCTAATTTTAGCTCTAACACTGATGATCCACCTACAAATGTGAACTGACGTTCAAAAATAAAACTTTTGAAAACGGACCATTTTCCACATTTCTGAAGCATGACGTAATGGGGGGGTGTTATCTCTTTTGTCGAAAATCAGCCGTTTTTGCTCGAACATTAAATGCCTCCAAATGGTATTTATTTCACTTCCCGGGGTGAAGAAACCCTTTTTGAGAACTCAGAGTGAGTAAATTGGCCATTTTCATGCACTTTTAACCATTCCATAAATCTTGTGTTTTGGGCCCCTGGAAGCATGAAAATCACTTTAAACATGCTAATTTTAGCTCTAACACTGATGATCCACCTACAAATGTGAACTGACGTTCAAAAATAAAACATTTGAAAACGGACCATTTTCCACATTTCTGAAGCATGACGTAATGGGGGGGTGTTATCTCTTTTGTCGAAAATCAGCCGTTTTTGCTCGAACATTAAATGCCTCCAAATGGTATTTAATTAACTTCCCGAGCCCCTGGAAGCATGAAAATCACTTTAAACATGCTAATTTTAGCTCTAACACTGATGATCCACCTACAAATGTGAACTGACGTTCAAAAATAAAACATTTGAAAACGGACCATTTTCCACATTTCTGAAGCATGACGTAATGGGGGGGTGTTATCTCTTTTGTCGAAAATCAGCCGTTTTTGCTCGAACATTAAATGCCTCCAAATGGTATTTAATTAACTTCCCGGGGTGAAGAAACCCTTTTTGAGAACTCAGAGTGAGTAAATTGGCCATTTTCATGCACTTTTAACCATTCCATAAATCTTGTGTTTTGGGCCCCTGGAAGCATGAAAATCACTTTAAACATGCTAATTTTAGCTCTAACACTGATGATCCACCTACAAATGTAAACTGACGTTCAAAAATAAAACATTTGAAAACGGACCATTTTCCACATTTCTGAAGCATGACGTAATGGGGGGGTGTTATCTCTTTTGTCGAAAATCAGCCGTTTTTGCTCGAACATTAAATGCCTCCAAATGGTATTTATTTCACTTCCCGAGCCCCTGGAAGCATGAAAATCACATTAAACATGCTAATTTTAGCTCTAACACTGATGATCCACCTACAAATGTGAACTGACGTTCAAAAATAAAACATTTGAAAACGGACCATTTTCCACATTTCTGAAGCATGACGTAATGGGGGGGGTGTTATCTCTTTTGTCGAAAATCAGCCGTTTTTGCTCGAACATTAAATGCCTCCAAATGGTATTTAATTAACTTCCCGGGGTGAAGAAACCCTTTTTGAGAACTCAGAGTGAGTAAATTGGCCATTTTCATGCACTTTTAACCATTCCATAAATCTTGTGTTTTGGGCCCCTGGAAGCATGAAAATCACTTTAAACATGCTAATTTTAGCTCTAACACTGATGATCCACCTACAAATGTGAACTGACGTTCAAAAATAAAACATTTGAAAACGGACCATTTTCCACATTTCTGAAGCATGACGTAATGGGGGGGTGTTATCTCTTTTGTCGAAAATCAGCCGTTTTTGCTCGAACATTAAATGCCTCCAAATGGTATTTATTTCACTTCCCGAGCCCCTGGAAGCATGAAAATCACTTTAAACATGCTAATTTTAGCTCTAACACTGATGATCCACCTACAAATGTGAACTGACGTTCAAAAATAAAACATTTGAAAACGGACCATTTTCCACATTTCTGAAGCATGACGTAATGGGGGGGGTGTTATCTCTTTTGTCGAAAATCAGCCGTTTTTGCTCGAACATTAAATGCCTCCAAATGGTATTTAATTAACTTCCCGGGGTGAAGAAACCCTTTTTGAGAACTCAGAGTGAGTAAATTGGCCATTTTCATGCACTTTTAACCATTCCATAAATCTTGTGTTTTGGGCCCCTGGAAGCATGAAAATCACTTTAAACATGCTAATTTTAGCTCTAACACTGATGATCCACCTACAAATGTGAACTGACGTTCAAAAATAAAACATTTGAAAACGGACCATTTTCCACATTTCTGAAGCATGACGTAATGGGGGGGTGTTATCTCTTTTGTCGAAAATCAGCCGTTTTTGCTCGAACATTAAATGCCTCCAAATGGTATTTATTTCACTTCCCGAGCCCCTGGAAGCATGAAAATCACTATAAACATGCTAATTTTAGCTCTAACACTGATGATCCACCTACAAATGTGAACTGACGTTCAAAAATAAAACATTTGAAAACGGACCATTTTCCACATTTCTGAAGCATGACGTAATGGGGGGGTGTTATCTCTTTTGTCGAAAATCAGCCGTTTTTGCTCGAACATTAAATGCCTCCAAATGGTATTTATTTCACTTCCCGAGCCCCTGGAAGCATGAAAATCACTTTAAACATGCTAATTTTAGCTCTAACACTGATGATCCACCTACAAATGTGAACTGACGTTCAAAAATAAAACATTTGAAAACGGACCATTTTCCACATTTCTGAAGCATGACATAATGGGGGGGTGTTATCTCTTTTGTTGAAAATCAGCCGTTTTTGCTCGAACATTAAATGCCTCCAAATGGTATTTAATTAACTTCCCGAGCCCCTGGAAGCATGAAAATCACTTTAAACATGCTAATTTTAGCTCTAACACTGATGATCCACCTACAAATGTGAACTGACGTTCAAAAATAAAACTTTTGAAAACGGACCATTTTCCACATTTCTGAAGCATGACGTAATAGGGGGGTGTTATCTCTTTTGTCGAAAATCAGCCGTTTTTGCTCGAACATTAAATGCCTCCAAATGGTATTTAATTAACTTCCCGGGGTGAAGAAACCCTTTTTGAGAACTCAGAGTGAGTAAATTGGCCATTTTCATGCACTTTTAACCATTCCATAAATCTTGTGTTTTGGGCCCCTGGAAGCATGAAAATCACTTTAAACATGCTAATTTTAGCTCTAACACTGATGATCCACCTACAAATGTGAACTGACGTTCAAAAAAAAAACATTTGAAAACGGACCATTTTCCACATTTCTGAAGCATGACGTAATGGGGGGGTGTTATCTCTTTTGTCGAAAATCAGCCGTTTTTGCTCGAACATTAAATGCCTCCAAATGGTATTTAATTAACTTCCCGGGGTGAAGAAACCCTTTTTGAGAACTCAGAGTGAGTAAATTGGCCATTTTCATGCACTTTTAACCATTCCATAAATCTTGTGTTTTGGGCCCCTGGAAGCATGAAAATCACTTTAAACATGCTAATTTTAGCTCTAACACTGATGATCCACCTACAAATGTGAACTGACGTTCAAAAATAAAACATTTGAAAACGGACCATTTTCCACATTTCTGAAGCATGACGTAATGGGGGGGTGTTATCTCTTTTGTCGAAAATCAGCCGTTTTTGCTCGAACATTAAATGCCTCCAAATGGTATTTATTTCACTTCCCGAGCCCCTGGAAGCATGAAAATCACATTAAACATGCTAATTTTAGCTCTAACACTGATGATCCACCTACAAATGTGAACTGACGTTCAAAAATAAAACATTTGAAAACGGACCATTTTCCACATTTCTGAAGCATGACGTAATGGGGGGGTGTTATCTCTTTTGTCGAAAATCAGCCGTTTTTGCTCGAACATTAAATGCCTCCAAATGGTATTTATTTCACTTCCCGAGCCCCTGGAAGCATGAAAATCACTTTAAACATGCTAATTTTAGCTCTAACACTGATGATCCACCTACAAATGTGAACTGACGTTCAAAAATAAAACATTTGAAAACGGACCATTTTCCACATTTCTGAAGCATGACGTAATGGGGGGGTGTTATCTCTTTTGTCGAAAATCAGCCGTTTTTGCTCGAACATTAAATGCCTCCAAATGGTATTTAATTAACTTCCCGGGGTGAAGAAACCCTTTTTGAGAACTCAGAGTGAGTAAATTGGCCATTTTCATGCACTCTTAACCATTCCATAAATCTTGTGTTTTGGGCCCCTGAAGCATGAAAATCACTTTAAACATGCTAATTTTAGCTCTAACACTGATGATCCACCTACAAATGTGAACTGACGTTCAAAAATAAAACATTTGAAAACGGACCATTTTCCACATTTCTGAAGCATGACGTAATGGGGGGGTGTTATCTCTTTTGTCGAAAATCAGCCGTTTTTGCTCGAACATTAAATGCCTCCAAATGGTATTTAATTAACTTCCCGAGCCCCTGGAAGCTTGAAAATCACTTTAAACATGCTAATTTTAGCTCTAACACTGATGATCCACCTACAAATGTGAACTGATGTTCAAAAATAAAACATTTGAAAACGGACCATTTTCCACATTTCTGAAGCATGACGTAATGGGGGGGTGTTATCTCTTTTGTCGAAAATCAGCCGTTTTTGCTCGAACATTAAATGCCTCCAAATGGTATTTAATTAACTTCCCGGGGTGAAGAAACCCTTTTTGAGAACTCAGAGTGAGTAAATTGGCCATTTTCATGCACTTTTAACCATTCCATAAATCTTGTGTTTTGGGCCCCTGGAAGCATGAAAATCACTTTAAACATGCTAATTTTAGCTCTAACACTGATGATCCACCTACAAATGTGAACTGACGTTCAAAAATAAAACATTTGAAAACGGACCATTTTCCACATTTCTGAAGCATGACGTAATGGGGGGGTGTTATCTCTTTTGTCGAAAATCAGCCGTTTTTGCTCGAACATTAAATGCCTCCAAATGGTATTTATTTCACTTCCCGAGCCCCTGGAAGCATGAAAATCACTTTAAACATGCTAATTTTAGCTCTAACACTGATGATCCACCTACAAATGTGAACTGACGTTCAAAAATAAAACTTTTGAAAACGGACCATTTTCCACATTTCTGAAGCATGACGTAATGGGGGGGTGTTATCTCTTTTGTCGAAAATCAGCCGTTTTTGCTCGAACATTAAATGCCTCCAAATGGTATTTATTTCACTTCCCGGGGTGAAGAAACCCTTTTTGAGAACTCAGAGTGAGTAAATTGGCCATTTTCATGCACTTTTAACCATTCCATAAATCTTGTGTTTTGGGCCCCTGGAAGCATGAAAATCACTTTAAACATGCTAATTTTAGCTCTAACACTGATGATCCACCTACAAATGTGAACTGACGTTCAAAAATAAAACATTTGAAAACGGACCATTTTCCACATTTCTGAAGCATGACGTAATGGGGGGGTGTTATCTCTTTTGTCGAAAATCAGCCGTTTTTGCTCGAACATTAAATGCCTCCAAATGGTATTTAATTAACTTCCCGAGCCCCTGGAAGCATGAAAATCACTTTAAACATGCTAATTTTAGCTCTAACACTGATGATCCACCTACAAATGTGAACTGACGTTCAAAAATAAAACATTTGAAAACGGACCATTTTCCACATTTCTGAAGCATGACGTAATGGGGGGGTGTTATCTCTTTTGTCGAAAATCAGCCGTTTTTGCTCGAACATTAAATGCCTCCAAATGGTATTTAATTAACTTCCCGGGGTGAAGAAACCCTTTTTGAGAACTCAGAGTGAGTAAATTGGCCATTTTCATGCACTTTTAACCATTCCATAAATCTTGTGTTTTGGGCCCCTGGAAGCATGAAAATCACTTTAAACATGCTAATTTTAGCTCTAACACTGATGATCCACCTACAAATGTAAACTGACGTTCAAAAATAAAACATTTGAAAACGGACCATTTTCCACATTTCTGAAGCATGACGTAATGGGGGGGTGTTATCTCTTTTGTCGAAAATCAGCCGTTTTTGCTCGAACATTAAATGCCTCCAAATGGTATTTATTTCACTTCCCGAGCCCCTGGAAGCATGAAAATCACATTAAACATGCTAATTTTAGCTCTAACACTGATGATCCACCTACAAATGTGAACTGACGTTCAAAAATAAAACATTTGAAAACGGACCATTTTCCACATTTCTGAAGCATGACGTAATGGGGGGGGTGTTATCTCTTTTGTCGAAAATCAGCCGTTTTTGCTCGAACATTAAATGCCTCCAAATGGTATTTATTTCACTTCCCGAGCCCCTGGAAGCATGAAAATCACTTTAAACATGCTAATTTTAGCTCTAACACTGATGATCCACCTACAAATGTGAACTGACGTTCAAAAATAAAACATTTGAAAACGGACCATTTTCCACATTTCTGAAGCATGACGTAATGGGGGGGTGTTATCTCTTTTGTCGAAAATCAGCCGTTTTTGCTCGAACATTAAATGCCTCCAAATGGTATTTAATTAACTTCCCGGGGTGAAGAAACCCTTTTTGAGAACTCAGAGTGAGTAAATTGGCCATTTTCATGCACTCTTAACCATTCCATAAATCTTGTGTTTTGGGCCCCTGAAGCATGAAAATCACTTTAAACATGCTAATTTTAGCTCTAACACTGATGATCCACCTACAAATGTGAACTGACGTTCAAAAATAAAACATTTGAAAACGGACCATTTTCCACATTTCTGAAGCATGACGTAATGGGGGGGTGTTATCTCTTTTGTTGAAAATCAGCCGTTTTTGCTCGAACATTAAATGCCTCCAAATGGTATTTATTTCACTTCCCGAGCCACTGGAAGCATGAAAATCACTTTAAACATGCTAATTTTAGCTCTAACACTGATGATCCACCTACAAATGTGAACTGACGTTCAAAAATAAAACATTTGAAAAAGGACCATTTTCCACATTTCTGAAGCATGACGTAATGGGGGGGTGTTATCTTTTTTGTCGAAAATCAGCCGTTTTTACTCGAACATTAAATGCCTCCAAATGGTATTTAATTAACTTCCCGAGCCCCTGGAAGCATGAAAATCACTTTAAACATGCTAATTTTAGCTCTAACACTGATGATCCACCTACAAATGTGAACTGATGTTCAAAAATAAAACATTTGAAAACGGACCATTTTCCACATTTCTGAAGCATGACGTAATGGGGGGGTGTTATCTCTTTTGTCGAAAATCAGCCGTTTTTGCTCGAACATTAAATGCCTCCAAATGGTATTTAATTAACTTCCCGGGGTGAAGAAACCCTTTTTGAGAACTCAGAGTGAGTAAATTGGCCATTTTCATGCACTTTTAACCATTCCATAAATCTTGTGTTTTGGGCCCCTGGAAGCATGAAAATCACTTTAAACATGCTAATTTTAGCTCTAACACTGATGATCCACCTACAAATGTGAACTGACGTTCAAAAATAAAACATTTGAAAACGGACCATTTTCCACATTTCTGAAGCATGACGTAATGGGGGGGTGTTATCTCTTTTGTCGAAAATCAGCCGTTTTTGCTCGAACATTAAATGCCTCCAAATGGTATTTATTTCACTTCCCGAGCCCCTGGAAGCATGAAAATCACTTTAAACATGCTAATTTTAGCTCTAACACTGATGATCCACCTACAAATGTGAACTGACGTTCAAAAATAAAACATTTGAAAACGGACCATTTTCCACATTTCTGAAGCATGACGTAATGGGGGGGTGTTATCTCTTTTGTCGAAAATCAGCCGTTTTTGCTCGAACATTAAATGCCTCCAAATGGTATTTATTTCACTTCCCGGGGTGAAGAAACCCTTTTTGAGAACTCAGAGTGAGTAAATTGGCCATTTTCATGCACTTTTAACCATTCCATAAATCTTGTGTTTTGGGCCCCTGGAAGCATGAAAATCACTTTAAACATGCTAATTTTAGCTCTAACACTGATGATCCACCTACAAATGTGAACTGACGTTCAAAAATAAAACATTTGAAAACGGACCATTTTCCACATTTCTGAAGCATGACGTAATGGGGGGGTGTTATCTCTTTTGTCGAAAATCAGCCGTTTTTGCTCGAACATTAAATGCCTCCAAATGGTATTTAATTAACTTCCCGAGCCCCTGGAAGCATGAAAATCACTTTAAACATGCTAATTTTAGCTCTAACACTGATGATCCACCTACAAATGTGAACTGACGTTCAAAAATAAAACATTTGAAAACGGACCATTTTCCACATTTCTGAAGCATGACGTAATGGGGGGGTGTTATCTCTTTTGTCGAAAATCAGCCATTTTTGCTCGAACATTAAATGCCTCCAAATGGTATTTAATTAACTTCCCGGGGTGAAGAAACCCTTTTTGAGAACTCAGAGTGAGTAAATTGGCCATTTTCATGCACTTTTAACCATTCCATAAATCTTGTGTTTTGGGCCCCTGGAAGCATGAAAATCACTTTAAACATGCTAATTTTAGCTCTAACACTGATGATCCACCTACAAATGTAAACTGACGTTCAAAAATAAAACATTTGAAAACGGACCATTTTCCACATTTCTGAAGCATGACGTAATGGGGGGGTGTTATCTCTTTTGTCGAAAATCAGCCGTTTTTGCTCGAACATTAAATGCCTCCAAATGGTATTTATTTCACTTCCCGAGCCCCTGGAAGCATGAAAATCACTTTAAACATGCTAATTTTAGCTCTAACACTGATGATCCACCTACAAATGTGAACTGACGTTCAAAAATAAAACATTTGAAAACGGACCATTTTCCACATTTCTGAAGCATGACGTAATGGGGGGGTGTTATCTCTTTTGTCGAAAATCAGCCGTTTTTGCTCGAACATTAAATGCCTCCAAATGGTATTTAATTAACTTCCCGAGCCCCTGGAAGCATGAAAATCACTTTAAACATGCTAATTTTAGCTCTAACACTGATGATCCACCTACAAATGTGAACTGACGTTCAAAAATAAAACATTTGAAAACGGACCATTTTCCACATTTCTGAAGCATGACGTAATGGGGGGGTGTTATCTCTTTGTCGAAAATCAGCCGTTTTTGCTCGAACATTAAATGCCTCCAAATGGTATTTAATTAACTTCCCGGGGTGAAGAAACCCTTTTTGAGAACTCAGAGTGAGTAAATTGGCCATTTTCATGCACTTTTAACCATTCCATAAATCTTGTGTTTTGGGCCCCTGGAAGCATGAAAATCACTTTAAACATGCTAATTTTAGCACTAACACTGATGATCCACCTACAAATGTGAACTGACGTTCAAAAATAAAACATTTGAAAACGGACCATTTTCCACATTTCTGAAGCATGACGTAATGGGGGGGGTGTTATCTCTTTTGTCGAAAATCAGCCGTTTTTGCTCGAACATTAAACGCCTCCAAATGGTATTTAATTAACTTCCCGAGCCCCTGGAAGCATGAAAATCACTTTAAACATGCTAATTTTAGCTCTAACACTGATGATCCACCTACAAATGTGAACTGACGTTCAAAAATAAAACATTTGAAAACGGACCATTTTCCACATTTCTGAAGCATGACGTAATGGGGGGGTGTTATCTCTTTTGTCGAAAATCAGCCGTTTTTGCTCGAACATTAAATGCCTCCAAATGGTATTTAATTAACTTCCCGGGGTGAAGAAACCCTTTTTGAGAACTCAGAGTGAGTAAATTGGCCATTTTCATGCACTTTTAACCATTCCATAAATCTTGTGTTTTGGGCCCCTGGAAGCATGAAAATCACTTTAAACATGCTAATTTTAGATCTAACACTGATGATCCACCTACAAATGTGAACTGACATTCAAAAATAAAACATTTGAAAACGGACCATTTTCCACATTTCTGAAGCATGACGTAATGGGGGGGGGGGTGTTATCTCTTTTGTCGAAAATCAGCCGTTTTTGCTCGAACATTAAATGCCTCCAAATGGTATTTAATTAACTTCCCGAGCCCCTGGAAGCATGAAAATCACTTTAAACATGCTAATTTTAGCTCTAACACTGATGATCCACCTACAAATGTGAACTGACGTTCAAAAATAAAACATTTGAAAACGGACCATTTTCCACATTTCTGAAGCATGACGTAATGGGGGGGTGTTATCTCTTTTGTCGAAAATCAGCCGTTTTTGCTCGAACATTAAATGCCTCCAAATGGTATTTATTTCACTTCCCGGGGTGAAGAAACCCTTTTTGAGAACTCAGAGTGAGTAAATTGGCCATTTTCATGCACTTTTAACCATTCCATTAATCTTGTGTTTTGGGCCCCTGGAAGCATGAAAATCACTTTAAACATGCTAATTTTAGCTCTAACACTGATGATCCACCTACAAATGTGAACTGACGTTCAAAAATAAAACATTTGAAAACTGACCATTTTCCACATTTCTGAAGCATGACGTAATGGGGGGGTGTTATCTCTTTTGTCGAAAATCAGCCGTTTTTGCTCGAACATTAAATGCCTCCAAATGGTATTTATTTCACTTCCCGAGCCACTGGAAGCATGAAAATCACTTTAAACATGCTAATTTTAGCTCTAACACTGATGATCCACCTACAAATGTGAACTGACGTTCAAAAATAAAACATTTGAAAAAGGACCATTTTCCACATTTCTGAAGCATGACGTAATGGGGGGGTGTTATCTCTTTTGTCGAAAATCAGCCGTTTTTGCTCGAACATTAAATGCCTCCAAATGGTATTTAATTAACTTCCCGAGCCCCTGGAAGCATGAAAATCACTTTAAACATGCTAATTTTAGCTCTAACACTGATGATCCACCTACAAATGTGAACTGAAGTTCAAAAATAAAACATTTGAAAACGGACCATTTTCCACATTTCTGAAGCATGACGTAATGGGGGGGTGTTATCTCTTTTGTCGAAAATCAGCCGTTTTTGCTCGAACATTAAATGCCTCCAAATGGTATTTAATTAACTTCCCAGGGTGAAGAAACCCTTTTTGAGAACTCAGAGTGAGTAAATTGGCCATTTTCATGCACTTTTAACCATTCCATAAATCTTGTGTTTTGGGCCCCTGGAAGCATGAAAATCACTTTAAACATGCTAATTTTAGCTCTAACACTGATGATCCACCTACAAATGTGAACTGACGTTCAAAAATAAAACATTTGAAAACGGACCATTTTCCACATTTCTGAAGCATGACGTAATGGGGGGGTGTTATCTCTTTTGTCGAAAATCAGCCGTTTTTGCTCGAACATTAAATGCCTCCAAATGGTATTTAATTAACTTCCCGGGGTGAAGAAACCCTTTTTGAGAACTCAGAGTGAGTAAATTGGCCATTTTCATGCACTTTTAACCATTCCATAAATCTTGTGTTTTGGGCCCCTGGAAGCATGAAAATCACTTTAAACATGCTAATTTTAGCTCTAACACTGATGATCCACCTACAAATGTGAACTGACGTTCAAAAATAAAACATTTGAAAACTGACCATTTTCCACATTTCTGAAGCATGACGTT
Source organism: Lissotriton vulgaris (assembly GCF_964263255.1). Lineage (NCBI taxonomy): Eukaryota > Metazoa > Chordata > Amphibia > Caudata > Salamandridae > Lissotriton > Lissotriton vulgaris. The sequence continues at coordinate 82,398 of NW_028245431.1, forward strand.
ATGGGGGGGTGTTATCTCTTTTGTCGAAAATCAGCCGTTTTTGCTCGAACATTAAATGCCTCCAAATGGTATTTATTTCACTTCCCGAGCCCCTGGAAGCATGAAAATCACTTTAAACATGCTAATTTTAGCTCTAACACTGATGATCCACCTACAAATGTGAACTGACGTTCAAAAATAAAACATTTGAAAACGGACCATTTTCCACATTTCTGAAGCATGACGTAATGGGGGGGTGTTATCTCTTTTGTCGAAAATCAGCCGTTTTTGCTCGAACATTAAATGCCTCCAAATGGTATTTAATTAACTTCCCGGGGTGAAGAAACCCTTTTTGAGAACTCAGAGTGAGTAAATTGGCCATTTTCATGCACTTTTAACCTTTCCATAAATCTTGTGTTTTGGGCCCCTGGAAGCATGAAAATCACTTTAAACATGCTAATTTTAGCTCTAAACCTGATGATCCACCTACAAATGTGAACTGACGTTCAAAAATAAAACATTTGAAAACGGACCATTTTCCACATTTCTGAAGCATGACGTAATGGGGGGGTGTTATCTCTTTTGTCGAAAATCAGCCGTTTTTGCTCGAACATTAAATGCCTCCAAATGGTATTTATTTCACTTCCCGAGCCCCTGGAAGCATGAAAATCACTTTAAACATGCTAATTTTAGCTCTAACACTGATGATCCACCTACAAATGTGAACTGACGTTCAAAAATAAAACATTTGAAAACGGACCATTTTCCACATTTCTGAAGCATGACGTAATGGGGGGTGTTATCTCTTTTGTCGAAAATCAGCCGTTTTTGCTCGAACATTAAATGCCTCCAAATGGTATTTATTTCACTTCCCGAGCCCCTGGAAGCATGAAAATCACTTTAAACATGCTAATTTTAGCTCTAACACTGATGATCCACCTACAAATGTGAACTGACGTTCAAAAATAAAACATTTGAAAACGGACCATTTTCCACATTTCTGAAGCATGACGTAATGGGGGGGTGTTATCTCTTTTGTCGAAAATCAGCCGTTTTTGCTCGAACATTAAATGCCTCCAAATGGTATTTATTTCACTTCCCGAGCCCCTGGAAGCATGAAAATCACTTTAAACATGCTAATTTTAGCTCTAACACTGATGATCCACCTACAAATGTGAACTGACGTTCAAAAATAAAACATTTGAAAACGGACCATTTTCCACATTTCTGAAGCATGACGTAATGGGGGGGTGTTATCTCTTTTGTCGAAAATCAGCCGTTTTTGCTCGAACATTAAATGCCTCCAAATGGTATTTAATTAACTTCCCGGGGTGAAGAAACCCTTTTTGAGAACTCAGAGTGAGTAAATTGGCCATTTTCATGCACTTTTAACCATTCCATAAATCTTGTGTTTTGGGCCCCTGGAAGCATGAAAATCACTTTAAACATGCTAATTTTAGCTCTAACACTGATGATCCACCTACAAATGTGAACTGACGTTCAAAAATAAAACATTTGAAAACGGACCATTTTCCACATTTCTGAAGCATGACGTAATGGGGGGGTGTTATCTCTTTTGTCGAAAATCAGCCGTTTTTGCTCGAACATTAAATGCCTCCAAATGGTATTTATTTCACTTCCCGAGCCCCTGGAAGCATGAAAATCACTTTAAACATGCTAATTTTAGCTCTAACACTGATGATCCACCTACAAATGTGAACTGACGTTAAAAAATAAAACATTTGAAAACGGACCATTTTCCACATTTCTGAAGCATGACGTAATGGGGGGGTGTTATCTCTTTTGTCGAAAATCAGCCGTTTTTGCTCGAACATTAAATGCCTCCAAATGGTATTTATTTCACTTCCCGAGCCCCTGGAAGCATGAAAATCACTTTAAACATGCTAATTTTAGCTCTAACACTGATGATCCACCTACAAATGTGAATTGACGTTCAAAAATAAAACATTTGAAAACGGACCATTTTCCACATTTCTGAAGCATGACGTAATGGGGGGGTGTTATCTCTTTTGTCGAAAATCAGCCGTTTTTGCTCGAACATTAAATGCCTCCAAATGGTATTTAATTAACTTCCCGAGCCCCTGGAAGCATGAAAATCACTTTAAACATGCTAATTTTAGCTCTAACACTGATGATCCACCTACAAATGTGAACTGACGTTCAAAAATAAAACATTTGAAAACGGACCATTTTTCACATTTCTGAAGCATGACGTAATGGGGGGGTGTTATCTCTTTTGTCGAAAATCAGCCGTTTTTGCTCGAACATTAAATGCCTCCAAATGGTATTTAATTAACTTCCCGAGCCCCTGGAAGCATGAAAATCACTTTAAACATGCTAATTTTAGCTCTAACACTGATGATCCACCTACAAATGTGAACTGACGTTCAAAAATAAAACATTTGAAAACGGACCATTTTCCACATTTCTGAAGCATGACGTAATGGGGGGGTGTTATCTCTTTTGTCGAAAATCAGCCGTTTTTGCTCGAACATTAAATGCCTCCAAATGGTATTTAAATAACTTCCCGAGCCCCTGGAAGCATGAAAATCACTTTAAACATGCTAATTTTAGCTCTAACACTGATGATCCACCTACAAATGTGAACTGACGTTCAAAAATAAAACATTTGAAAACGGCCCATTTTCCACATTTCTGAAGCATGACGTAATGGGGGGGTGTTATCTCTTTTGTCGAAAATCAGCCGTTTTTGCTCGAACATTAAATGCCTCCAAATGGTATTTAATTAACTTCCCAAGCCCCTGGAAGCATGAAAATCACTTTAAACATGCTAATTTTAGCTCTAACACTGATGATCCACCTACAAATGTGAACTGACGTTCAAAAATAAAACATTTGAAAACTGACCATTTTCCACATTTCTGAAGCATGACGTAATGGGGGGGTGTTATCTCTTTTGTCGAAAATCAGCCGTTTTTGCTCGAACATTAAATGCCTCCAAATGGTATTTATTTCACTTCCCGAGCCACTGGAAGCATGAAAATCACTTTAAACATGCTAATTTTAGCTCTAACACTGATGATCCACCTACAAATGTGAACTGACGTTCAAAAATAAAACATTTGAAAAAGGACCATTTTCCACATTTCTGAAGCATGACGTAATGGGGGGGTGTTATCTCTTTTGTCGAAAATCAGCCGTTTTTGCTCGAACATTAAATGCCTCCAAATGGTATTTAATTAACTTCCCGAGCCCCTGGAAGCATGAAAATCACTTTAAACATGCTAATTTTAGCTCTAACACTGATGATCCACCTACAAATGTGAACTGACGTTCAAAAATAAAACATTTGAAAACGGACCATTTTCCACATTTCTGAAGCATGACGTAATGGGGGGGTGTTATCTCTTTTGTCGAAAATCAGCCGTTTTTGCTCGAACATTAAATGCCTCCAAATGGTATTTAATTAACTTCCCAGGGTGAAGAAACCATTTTTGAGAACTCAAAGTGAGTAAATTGGCCATTTTCATGCACTTTTAACCATTCCATAAATCTTGTGTTTTGGGCCCCTGGAAGCATGAAAATCACTTTAAACATGCTAATTTTAGCTCTAACACTGATGATCCACCTACAAATGTGAACTGACGTTCAAAAATAAAACATTTGAAAATGGACCATTTTCCACATTTCTGAAGCATGACGTAATGGGGGGGGTGTTATCTCTTTTGTCGAAAATCAGCCGATTTTGCTCGAACATTAAATGCCTCCAAATGGTATTTAATTAACTTCCCGAGCCCCTGGAAGCATGAAAATCACTTTAAACATGCTAATTTTAGCTCTAACACTGATGATCCACCTACAAATGTGAACTGACGTTCAAAAATAAAACATTTGAAAACGGACCATTTTCCACATTTCTGAAGCATGACGTAATGGGGGGGTGTTATCTCTTTTGTCGAAAATCAGCCGTTTTTGCTCGAACATTAAATGCCTCCAAATGGTATTTAATTAACTTCCCGGGGTGAAGAAACCCTTTTTGAGAACTCAGAGTGAGTAAATTGGCCATTTTCATGCACTTTTAACCATTCCATAAATCTTGTGTTTTGGGCCCCTGGAAGCATGAAAATCACTTTAAACATGCTAATTTTAGCTCTAACACTGATGATCCACCTACAAATGTGAACTGACGTTCAAAAATAAAACATTTGAAAACTGACCATTTTCCACATTTCTGAAGCATGACGTAATGGGGGGGTGTTATCTCTTTTGTCGAAAATCAGCCGTTTTTGCTCGAACATTAAATGCCTCCAAATGGTATTTATTTCACTTCCCGAGCCCCTGGAAGCATGAAAATCACTTTAAACATGCTAATTTTAGCTCTAACACTGATGATCCACCTACAAATGTGAACTGACGTTCAAAAATAAAACATTTGAAAACGGACCATTTTCCACATTTCTGAAGCATGACGTAATGGGGGGGTGTTATCTCTTTTGTCGAAAATCAGCCGTTTTTGCTCGAACATTAAATGCCTCCAAATGGTATTTAATTAACTTCCCGGGGTGAAGAAACCCTTTTTGAGAACTCAGAGTGAGTAAATTGGCCATTTTCATGCACTTTTAACCTTTCCATAAATCTTGTGTTTTGGGCCCCTGGAAGCATGAAAATCACTTTAAACATGCTAATTTTAGCTCTAACACTGATGATCCACCTACAAATGTGAACTGACGTTCAAAAATAAAACATTTGAAAACGGACCATTTTCCACATTTCTGAAGCATGACGTAATGGGGGGGTGTTATCTCTTTTGTCGAAAATCAGCCGTTTTTGCTCGAACATTAAATGCCTCCAAATGGTATTTATTTCACTTCCCGAGCCCCTGGAAGCATGAAAATCACTTTAAACATGCTAATTTTAGCTCTAACACTGATGATCCACCTACAAATGTGAACTGACGTTCAAAAATAAAACATTTGAAAACGGACCATTTTCCACATTTCTGAAGCATGACGTAATGGGGGGGTGTTATCTCTTTTGTCGAAAATCAGCCGTTTTTGCTCGAACATTAAATGCCTCCAAATGGTATTTATTTCACTTCCCGAGCCCCTGGAAGCATGAAAATCACTTTAAACATGCTAATTTTAGCTCTAACACTGATGATCCACCTACAAATGTGAACTGACGTTAAAAAATAAAACATTTGAAAACGGACCATTTTCCACATTTCTGAAGCATGACGTAATGGGGGGGTGTTATCTCTTTTGTCGAAAATCAGCCGTTTTTGCTCGAACATTAAATGCCTCCAAATGGTATTTATTTCACTTCCCGAGCCCCTGGAAGCATGAAAATCACTTTAAACATGCTAATTTTAGCTCTAACACTGATGATCCACCTACAAATGTGAATTGACGTTCAAAAATAAAACATTTGAAAACGGACCATTTTCCACATTTCTGAAGCATGACGTAATGGGGGGGTGTTATCTCTTTTGTCGAAAATCAGCCGTTTTTGCTCGAACATTAAATGCCTCCAAATGGTATTTAATTAACTTCCCGAGCCCCTGGAAGCATGAAAATCACTTTAAACATGCTAATTTTAGCTCTAACACTGATGATCCACCTACAAATGTGAACTGACGTTCAAAAATAAAACATTTGAAAACGGACCATTTTTCACATTTCTGAAGCATGACGTAATGGGGGGGTGTTATCTCTTTTGTCGAAAATCAGCCGTTTTTGCTCGAACATTAAATGCCTCCAAATGGTATTTATTTCACTTCCCGGGGTGAAGAAACCCTTTTTGAGAACTCAGAGTGAGTAAATTGGCCATTTTCATGCACTTTTAACCATTCCATTAATCTTGTGTTTTGGGCCCCTGGAAGCATAAAAATCACTTTAAACATGCTAATTTTAGCTCTAACACTGATGATCCACCTACAAATGTGAACTGACGTTCAAAAATAAAACATTTGAAAACTGACCATTTTCCACATTTCTGAAGCATGACGTAATGGGGGGGTGTTATCTCTTTTGTCGAAAATCAGCCGTTTTTGCTCGAACATTAAATGCCTCCAAATGGTATTTATTTCACTTCCCGAGCCACTGGAAGCATGAAAATCACTTTAAACATGCTAATTTTAGCTCTAACACTGATGATCCACCTACAAATGTGAACTGACGTTCAAAAATAAAACATTTGAAAAAGGACCATTTTCCACATTTCTGAAGCATGACGTAATGGGGGGGTGTTATCTCTTTTGTCGAAAATCAGCCGTTTTTGCTCGAACATTAAATGCCTCCAAATGGTATTTAATTAACTTCCCGAGCCCCTGGAAGCATGAAAATCACTTTAAACATGCTAATTTTAGCTCTAACACTGATGATCCACCTACAAATGTGAACTGACGTTCAAAAATAAAACATTTGAAAACGGACCATTTTCCACATTTCTGAAGCATGACGTAATGGGGGGGTGTTATCTCTTTTGTCGAAAATCAGCCGTTTTTGCTCGAACATTAAATGCCTCCAAATGGTATTTAATTAACTTCCCAGGGTGAAGAAACCATTTTTGAGAACTCAAAGTGAGTAAATTGGCCATTTTCATGCACTTTTAACCATTCCATAAATCTTGTGTTTTGGGCCCCTGGAAGCATGAAAATCACTTTAAACATGCTAATTTTAGCTCTAACACTGATGATCCACCTACAAATGTGAACTGACGTTCAAAAATAAAACATTTGAAAATGGACCATTTTCCACATTTCTGAAGCATGACGTAATGGGGGGGTGTTATCTCTTTTGTCGAAAATCAGCCGATTTTGCTCGAACATTAAATGCCTCCAAATGGTATTTAATTAACTTCCCGAGCCCCTGGAAGCATGAAAATCACTTTAAACATGCTAATTTTAGCTCTAACACTGATGATCCACCTACAAATGTGAACTGACGTTCAAAAATAAAACATTTGAAAACGGACCATTTTCCACATTTCTGAAGCATGACGTAATGGGGGGGTGTTATCTCTTTTGTCGAAAATCAGCCGTTTTTGCTCGAACATTAAATGCCTCCAAATGGTATTTAATTAACTTCCCGGGGTGAAGAAACCCTTTTTGAGAACTCAGAGTGAGTAAATTGGCCATTTTCATGCACTTTTAACCATTCCATAAATCTTGTGTTTTGGGCCCCTGGAAGCATGAAAATCACTTTAAACATGCTAATTTTAGCTCTAACACTGATGATCCACCTACAAATGTGAACTGACGTTCAAAAATAAAACATTTGAAAACTGACCATTTTCCACATTTCTGAAGCATGACGTAATGGGGGGGTGTTATCTCTTTTGTCGAAAATCAGCCGTTTTTGCTCGAACATTAAATGCCTCCAAATGGTATTTATTTCACTTCCCGAGCCCCTGGAAGCATGAAAATCACTTTAAACATGCTAATTTTAGCTCTAACACTGATGATCCACCTACAAATGTGAACTGACGTTCAAAAATAAAACATTTGAAAACGGACCATTTTCCACATTTCTGAAGCATGACGTAATGGGGGGGTGTTATCTCTTTTGTCGAAAATCAGCCGTTTTTGCTCGAACATTAAATGCCTCCAAATGGTATTTAATTAACTTCCCGGGGTGAAGAAACCCTTTTTGAGAACTCAGAGTGAGTAAATTGGCCATTTTCATGCACTTTTAACCTTTCCATAAATCTTGTGTTTTGGGCCCCTGGAAGCATGAAAATCACTTTAAACATGCTAATTTTAGCTCTAACACTGATGATCCACCTACAAATGTGAACTGACGTTCAAAAATAAAACATTTGAAAACGGACCATTTTCCACATTTCTGAAGCATGACGTAATGGGGGGGTGTTATCTCTTTTGTCGAAAATCAGCCGTTTTTGCTCGAACATTAAATGCCTCCAAATGGTATTTATTTCACTTCCCGAGCCCCTGGAAGCATGAAAATCACTTTAAACATGCTAATTTTAGCTCTAACACTGATGATCCACCTACAAATGTGAACTGACGTTCAAAAATAAAACATTTGAAAACGGACCATTTTCCACATTTCTGAAGCATGACGTAATGGGGGGGTGTTATCTCTTTTGTCGAAAATCAGCCGTTTTTGCTCGAACATTAAATGCCTCCAAATGGTATTTATTTCACTTCCCGAGCCCCTGGAAGCATGAAAATCACTTTAAACATGCTAATTTTAGCTCTAACACTGATGATCCACCTACAAATGTGAACTGACGTTAAAAAATAAAACATTTGAAAACGGACCATTTTCCACATTTCTGAAGCATGACGTAATGGGGGGGTGTTATCTCTTTTGTCGAAAATCAGCCGTTTTTGCTCGAACATTAAATGCCTCCAAATGGTATTTATTTCACTTCCCGAGCCCCTGGAAGCATGAAAATCACTTTAAACATGCTAATTTTAGCTCTAACACTGATGATCCACCTACAAATGTGAATTGACGTTCAAAAATAAAACATTTGAAAACGGACCATTTTCCACATTTCTGAAGCATGACGTAATGGGGGGGTGTTATCTCTTTTGTCGAAAATCAGCCGTTTTTGCTCGAACATTAAATGCCTCCAAATGGTATTTAATTAACTTCCCGAGCCCCTGGAAGCATGAAAATCACTTTAAACATGCTAATTTTAGCTCTAACACTGATGATCCACCTACAAATGTGAACTGACGTTCAAAAATAAAACATTTGAAAACGGACCATTTTTCACATTTCTGAAGCATGACGTAATGGGGGGGTGTTATCTCTTTTGTCGAAAATCAGCCGTTTTTGCTCGAACATTAAATGCCTCCAAATGGTATTTAATTAACTTCCCGAGCCCCTGGAAGCATGAAAATCACTTTAAACATGCTAATTTTAGCTCTAACACTGATGATCCACCTACAAATGTGAACTGACGTTCAAAAATAAAACATTTGAAAACGGACCATTTTCCACATTTCTGAAGCATGACGTAATGGGGGGGTGTTATCTCTTTTGTCGAAAATCAGCCGTTTTTGCTCGAACATTAAATGCCTCCAAATGGTATTTAAATAACTTCACGAGCCCCTGGAAGCATGAAAATCACTTTAAACATGCTAAATTTAGCTCTAACACTGATGATCCACCTACAAATGTGAACTGACGTTCAAAAATAAAACATTTGAAAACGGCCCGTTTTCCACATTTCTGAAGCATGACGTAATGGGGGGGTGTTATCTCTTTTGTCGAAAATCAGCCGTTTTTGCTCGAACATTAAATGCCTCCAAATGGTATTTAATTAACTTCCCAAGCCCCTGGAAGCATGAAAATCACTTTAAACATGCTAATTTTAGCTCTAACACTGATGATCCACCTACAAATGTGAACTGACGTTCAAAAATAAAACATTTGAAAATGGACCATTTTCCACATTTCTGAAGCATGACGTAATGGGGGGGTGTTATCTCTTTTGTCGAAAATCAGCCGTTTTTGCTCGAACATTAAATGCCTCCAAATGGTATTTAATTAACTTCCCGGGGTGAAGAAACCCTTTTTGAGAACTCAGAGTGAGTAAATTGGCCATTTTCATGCACTTTTAACCATTCCATAAATCTTGTGTTTTGGGCCCCTGGAAGCATGAAAATCACTTTAAACATGCTAATTTTAGATCTAACACTGATGATCCACCTACAAATGTGAACTGACATTCAAAAATAAAACATTTGAAAACGGACCATTTTCCACATTTCTGAAGCATGACGTAATGGGGGGGTGTTATCTCTTTTGTCGAAAATCAGCCGTTTTTGCTCGACCATTAAATGCCTCCAAATGGTATTTAATTAACTTCCCGGGGTGAAGAAACCCTTTTTGAGAACTCAGAGTGAGTAAATTGGCCATTTTCATGCACTTTTAACCATTCCATAAATCTTGTGTTTTGGGCCCCTGGAAGCATGAAAATCACTTTAAACATGCTAATTTTAGCTCTAACACTGATGATCCACCTACAAATGTGAACTGACGTTCAAAAATAAAACATTTGAAAACTGACCATTTTCCACATTTCTGAAGCATGACGTAATGGGGGGGTGTTATCTCTTTTGTCGAAAATCAGCCGTTTTTGCTCGAACATTAAATGCCTCCAAATGGTATTTATTTCACTTCCCGAGCCCCTGGAAGCATGAAAATCACTTTAAACATGCTAATTTTAGCTCTAACACTGATGATCCACCTACAAATGTGAACTGACGTTCAAAAATAAAACATTTGAAAACGGACCATTTTCCACATTTCTGAAGCATGACGTAATGGGGGGGTGTTATCTCTTTTGTCGAAAATCAGCCGTTTTTGCTCGAACATTAAATGCCTCCAAATGGTATTTATTTCACTTCCCGAGCCCCTGGAAGCATGAAAATCACTTTAAACATGCTAATTTTAGCTCTAACACTGATGATCCACCTACAAATGTGAACTGACGTTCAAAAATAAAACATTTGAAAACGGACCATTTTCCACATTTCTGAAGCATGACGTAATGGGGGGGTGTTATCTCTTTTGTCGAAAATCAGCCGTTTTTGCTCGAACATTAAATGCCTCCAAATGGTATTTATTTCACTTCCCGAGCCCCTGGAAGCATGAAAATCACTTTAAACATGCTAATTTTAGCTCTAACACTGATGATCCACCTACAAATGTGAATTGACGTTCAAAAATAAAACATTTGAAAACGGACCATTTTCCACATTTCTGAAGCATGACGTAATGGGGGGGTGTTATCTCTTTTGTCGAAAATCAGCCGTTTTTGCTCGAACATTAAATGCCTCCAAATGGTATTTAATTAACTTCCCGAGCCCCTGGAAGCATGAAAATCACTTTAAACATGCTAATTTTAGCTCTAACACTGATGATCCACCTACAAATGTGAACTGACGTTCAAAAATAAAACATTTGAAAACGGACCATTTTCCACATTTCTGAAGCATGACGTAATGGGGGGGTGTTATCTCTTTTGTCGAAAATCAGCCGTTTTTGCTCGAACATTAAATGCCTCCAAATGGTATTTAATTAACTTCCCGAGCCCCTGGAAGCATGAAAATCACTTTAAACATGCTAATTTTAGCTCTAACACTGATGATCCACCTACAAATGTGAACTGACGTTCAAAAATAAAACATTTGAAAACGGACCATTTTCCACATTTCTGAAGCATGACGTAATGGGGGGGTGTTATCTCTTTTGTCGAAAATCAGCCGTTTTTGCTCGAACATTAAATGCCTCCAAATGGTATTTATTTCACTTCCCGAGCCCCTGGAAGCATGAAAATCACTTTAAACATGCTAATTTTAGCTCTAACACTGATGATCCACCTACAAATGTGAATTGACGTTCAAAAATAAAACATTTGAAAACGGACCATTTTCCACATTTCTGAAGCATGACGTAATGGGGGGGTGTTATCTCTTTTGTCGAAAATCAGCCGTTTTTGCTCGAACATTAAATGCCTCCAAATGGTATTTAATTAACTTCCCGAGCCCCTGGAAGCATGAAAATCACTTTAAACATGCTAATTTTAGCTCTAACACTGATGATCCACCTACAAATGTGAACTGACGTTCAAAAATAAAACATTTGAAAACGGACCATTTTCCACATTTCTGAAGCATGACGTAATGGGGGGGTGTTATCTCTTTTGTCGAAAATCAGCCGTTTTTGCTCGAACATTAAATGCCTCCAAATGGTATTTAATTAACTTCCCGAGCCCCTGGAAGCATGAAAATCACTTTAAACATGCTAATTTTAGCTCTAACACTGATGATCCACCTACAAATGTGAACTGACGTTCAAAAATAAAACATTTGAAAACGGACCATTTTCCACATTTCTGAAGCATGACGTAATGGGGGGGTGTTATCTCTTTTGTCGAAAATCAGCCGTTTTTGCTCGAACATTAAATGCCTCCAAATGGTATTTAAAAACCTTCCCGAGCCCCTGGAAGCATGAAAATCACTTTAAACATGCTAATTTTAGCTCTAACACTGATGGTCCACCTACAAATGTGAACTGACGTTCAAAAATAAAACATTTGAAAACGGACCATTTTCCACATTTCTGAAGCATGACGTAATGGGGGGGTGTTATCTCTTTTGTCGAAAATCAGCCGTTTTTGCTCGAACATTAAATGCCTCCAAATGGTATTTAATTAACTTCCCAAGCCCCTGGAAGCATGAAAATCACTTTAAACATGCTAATTTTAGCTCTAACACTGATGATCCACCTACAAATGTGAACTGACGTTCAAAAATAAAACATTTGAAAACGGACCATTTTCCACATTTCTGAAGCATGACGTAATGGGGGGTGTTATCTCTTTTGTCGAAAATCAGCCGTTTTTGCTCGAACATTAAATGCCTCCAAATGGTATTTAATTAACTTCCCGGGGTGAAGAAACCCTTTTTGAGAACTCAGAGTGAGTAAATTGGCCATTTTCATGCACTTTTAACCATTCAATAAATCTTGTGTTTTGGGCCCCTGGAAGCATGAAAATCACTTTAAACATGCTAATTTTAGCTCTAACACTGATGATCCACCTACAAATGTGAACTGACGTTCAAAAATAAAACATTTGAAAACGGACCATTTTCCACATTTCTGAAGCATGACGTAATGGGGGGGTGTTATCTCTTTTGTCGAAAATCAGCCGTTTTTGCTCGAACATTAAATGCCTCCAAATGGTATTTATTTCACTTCCCGAGCCACTGGAAGCATGAAAATCACTTTAAACATGCTAATTTTAGCTCTAACACTGATGATCCACCTACAAATGTGAACTGACGTTCAAAAATAAAACATTTGAAAAAGGACCATTTTCCACATTTCTGAAGCATGACGTAATGGGGGGGTGTTATCTTTTTTGTCGAAAATCAGCCGTTTTTGCTCGAACATTAAATGCCTCCAAATGGTATTTAATTAACTTCCCGAGCCCCTGGAAGCATGAAAATCACTTTAAACATGCTAATTTTAGCTCTAACACTGATGATCCACCTACAAATGTGAACTGACGTTCAAAAATAAAACATTTGAAAACGGACCATTTTCCACATTTCTGAAGCATGACGTAATGGGGGGGTGTTATCTCTTTTGTCGAAAATCAGCCGTTTTTGCTCGAACATTAAATGCCTCCAAATGGTATTTAATTAACTTCCCAGGGTGAAGAAACCCTTTTTGAGAACTCAGAGTGAGTAAATTGGCCATTTTCATGCACTTTTAACCATTCCATAAATCTTGTGTTTTGGGCCCCTGGAAGCATGAAAATCACTTTAAACATGCTAATTTTAGCTCTAACACTGATGATCCACCTACAAATGTGAACTGACGTTCAAAAATAAAACATTTGAAAACGGACCATTTTCCACATTTCTGAAGCATGACGTAATGGGGGGGTGTTATCTCTTTTGTCGAAAATCAGCCGTTTTTGCTCGAACATTAAATGCCTCCAAATGGTATTTAATTAACTTCCCGAGCCCCTGGAAGCATGAAAATCACTTTAAACATGCTAATTTTAGCTCTAACACTGATGATCCACCTACAAATGTGAACTGACGTTCAAAAATAAAACATTTGAAAACGGACCATTTTCCACATTTCTGAAGCATGACGTAATGGGGGGGTGTTATCTCTTTTGTCGAAAATCAGCCGTTTTTGCTCGAACATTAAATGCCTCCAAATGGTATTTAATTAACTTCCCGAGCCCCTGGAAGCATGAAAATCACTTTAAACATGCTAATTTTAGCTCTAACACTGATGATCCACCTACAACTGTGAACTGACGTTCAAAAATAAAACATTTGAAAACAGACCATTTTCCACATTTCTGAAGCATGACGTAATGGGGGGGTGTTATCTCTTTTGTCGAAAATCAGCCGTTTTTGCTCGAACATTAAATGCCTCCAAATGGTATTTAATTAACTTCCCGGGGTGAAGAAACCCTTTTTGAGAACTCAGAGTGAGTAAATTGGCCATTTTCATGCACTTTTAACCATTCCATAAATCTTGTGTTTTGGGCCCCTGGAAGCATGAAAATCACTTTAAACATGCTAATTTTAGCTCTAACACTGATGATCCACCTACAAATGTAAACTGACGTTCAAAAATAAAACATTTGAAAACGGACCATTTTCCACATTTCTGAAGCATGACGTAATGGGGGGGGTGTTATCTCTTTTGTCGAAAATCAGACGTTTTTGCTCGAACATTAAATGCCTCCAAATGGTATTTATTTCACTTCCCGAGCCCCTGGAAGCATGAAAATCACTTTAAACATGCTAATTTTAGCTCTAACACTGATGATCCACCTACAAATGTGAACTGACGTTCAAAAATAAAACATTTGAAAACGGACCATTTTCCACATTTCTGAAGCATGACGTAATGGGGGGGTGTTATCTCTTTTGTCAAAAATCAGCCGTTTTTGCTCGAACATTAAATGCCTCCAAATGGTATTTAATTAACTTCCCGAGCCCCTGGAAGCATGAAAATCACTTTAAACATGCTAATTTTAGCTCTAACACTGATGATCCACCTACAAATGTGAACTGACGTTCAAAAATAAAACATTTGAAAACGGACTATTTTCCACATTTCTGAAGCATGACGTAATGGGGGGGTGTTATCTCTTTTGTCGAAAATCAGCCGTTTTTGCTCGAACATTAAATGCCTCCAAATGGTATGTATTTCACTTCCCGAGCCCCTGGAAGCATGAAAATCACTTTAAACATGCTAATTTTAGCTCTAACACTGATGATCCACCTACAAATGTGAACTGACGTTCAAAAATAAAACATTTGAAAACGGACCATTTTCCACATTTCTGAAGCATGACGTAATGGGGGGGTGTTATCTCTTTTGCCGAAAATCAGCCGTTTTTGCTCGAACATTAAATGCCTCCAAATGGTATTTAATTAACTTCCCGAGCCCCTGGAAGCATGAAAATCACTTTAAACATGCTAATTTTAGCTCTAACACTGATGATCCACCTACAAATGTGAACTGACGTTCAAAAATAAAACATTAGAAAACGGACCATTTTCCACATTTCTGAAGCATGACGTAATGGGGGGGTGTTATCTCTTTTGTCGAAAATCAGCCGTTTTTGCTCGAACATTAAATGCCTCCAAATGGTATTTAAATAACTTCCCGAGCCCCTGGAAGCATGAAAATCACTTTAAACATGCTAATTTTAGCTCTAACACTGATGATCCACCTACAAATGTGACCTGACGTTCAAAAATAAAACATTTGAAAACGGACCATTTTCCACATTTCTGAAGCATGACGTAATGGGGGGGTTTTATCTCTTTTGTCGAAAATCAGCCGTTTTTGCTCGAACATTAAATGCCTCCAAATGGTATTTAATTAACTTCCCGAGCCCCTGGAAGCATGAAAATCACTTTAAACATGCTAATTTTAGCTCTAACACTGATGATCCACCTACAAATGTGAACTGACGTTCAAAAATAAAACATTTGAAAACGGACCATTTTCCACATTTCTGAAGCATGACGTAATGGGGGGGTGTTATCTCTTTTGTCGATAATCAGCCGTTTTTGCTCGAACATTAAATGCCTCCAAATGGTATTTAATTAACTTCCCGGGGTGAAGAAACCCAATTTTGAGAACTCAGAGTGAGTAAATTGGCCATTTTCATGCACTTTTAACCATTCCATAAATCTTGTGTTTTGGGCCCCTGGAAGCATGAAAATCACTTTAAACATGCTAATTTTAGCTCTAACACTGATGATCCACCTACAAATGTGAACTGACGTTCAAAAATAAAACATTTGAAAACAGACCATTTTCCACATTTCTGAAGCATGACGTAATGGGGGGTGTTATCTCTTTTGTCGAAAATCAGCCGTTTTTGCTCGAACATTAAATGCCTCCAAATGGTATTTAATTAACTTCCCGAGCCCCTGGAAGCATGAAAATCACTTTAAACATGCTAATTTTAGCTCTAACACTGATGATCCACCTACAAATGTGAACTGACGTTCAAAAATAAAACATTTGAAAACGGACCATTTTCCACATTTCTGAAGCATGACGTAATGGGGGGGTGTTATCTCTTTTGTCGAAAATCAGCCGTTTTTGCTCGAACATTAAATGCCTCCAAATGGTATTTATTTCACTTCCCGGGGTGAAGAAACCCTTTTTGAGAACTCAGAGTGAGTAAATTGGCCATTTTCATGCACTTTTAACCATTCCATTAATCTTGTGTTCTGGGCCCCTGGAAGCATGAAAATCACTTTAAACATGCTAATTTTAGCTCTAACACTGATGATCCACCTACAAATGTGAACTGACGTTCAAAAATAAAACATTTGAAAACGGACCATTTTCCACAGTTCTGAAGCATGACGTAATGGGGGGTGTTATCTCTTTTGTCGAAAATCAGCCGTTTTTGCTCGAACATTAAATGCCTCCAAATGGTATTTATTTCACTTCCCGAGCCACTGGAAGCATGAAAATCACTTTAAACATGCTAATTTTAGCTCTAACACTGATGATCCACCTACAAATGTGAACTGACGTTCAAAAATAAAACATTTGAAAACGGACCATTTTCCACATTTCTGAAGCATGACGTAATGGGGGGGTGTTATCTCTTTTGTCGAAAATCAGCCGTTTTTGCTCGAACATTAAATGCCTCCAAATGGTATTTAATTCACTTCCCGAGCCACTGGAAGCATGAAAATCACTTTAAACATGCTAATTTTAGCTCTAACACTGATGATCCACCTACAAATGTGAACTGACGTTCAAAAATAAAACATTTGAAAAAGGACCATTTTCCACATTTCTGAAGCATGACGTAATGGGGGGGTGTTATCTCTTTTGTCGAAAATCAGCCGTTTTTGCTCGAACATTAAATGCCTCCAAATGGTATTTAATTAACTTCCCGAGCCCCTGGAAGCATGAAAATCACTTTAAACATGCTAATTTTAGCTCTAACACTGATGATCCACCTACAAATGTGAACTGACGTTCAAAAATAAAACATTTGAAAACGGACCATTTTCCACATTTCTGAAGCATGACGTAATGGGGGGGTGTTATCTCTTTTGTCGAAAATCAGCCGTTTTTGCTCGAACATTAAATGCCTCCAAATGGTATTTAATTAACTTCCCAGGGTGAAGAAACCCTTTTTGAGAACTCAGAGTGAGTAAATTGGCCATTTTCATGCACTTTTAACCATTCCATAAATCTTGTGTTTTGGGCCCCTGGAAGCATGAAAATCACTTTAAACATGCTAATTTTAGCTCTAACACTGATGATCCACCTACAAATGTGAACTGACGTTCAAAAATAAAACATTTGAAAACGGACCATTTTCCACATTTCTGAAGCATGACGTAATGGGGGGGTGTTATCTCTTTTGTCGAAAATCAGCCGTTTTTGCTCGAACATTAAATGCCTCCAAATGGTATTTAATTAACTTCCCGAGCCCCTGGAAGCATGAAAATCACTTTAAATATGCTAATTTTAGCTCTAACACTGATGATCCACCTACAAATGTGAACTGACGTTCAAAAATAAAACATTTGAAAACGGACCATTTTCCACATTTCTGAAGCATGACGTAATGGGGGGGTGTTATCTCTTTTGTCGAAAATCAGCCGTTTTTGCTCGAACATTAAATGCCTCCAAATGGTATTTAATTAACTTCCCGGGGTGAAGAAACCCTTTTTGAGAACTCAGAGTGAGTAAATTGGCCATTTTCATGCACTTTTAACCATTCCATAAATCTTGTGTTTTGGGCCCCTGGAAGCATGAAAATCACTTTAAACATGCTAATTTTAGCTCTAACACTGATGATCCACCTACAAATGTGAACTGACGTTCAAAAATAAAACATTTGAAAACGGACCATTTTCCACATTTCTGAAGCATGACGTAATGGGGGGGTGTTATCTCTTTTGTCGAAAATCAGCCGTTTTTGCTCGAACATTAAATGCCTCCAAATGGTATTTATTTCACTTCCCGAGCCCCTGGAAGCATGAAAATCACTTTAAACATGCTAATTTTAGCTCTAACACTGATGATCCACCTACAAATGTGAACTGACGTTCAAAAATAAAACATTTGAAAACGGACCATTTTCCACATTTCTGAAGCATGACGTAATGGGGGGGTGTTATCTCTTTTGTCGAAAATCAGCCGTTTTTGCTCGAACATTAAATGCCTCCAAATGGTATTTAATTAACTTCCCGGGGTGAAGAAACCCTTTTTGAGAACTCAGAGTGAGTAAATTGGCCATTTTCATGCACTTTTAACCATTCCATAAATCTTGTGTTTTGGGCCCCTGGAAGCATGAAAATCACTTTAAACATGCTAATTTTAGCTCTAACACTGATGATCCACCTACAAATGTGAACTGACGTTCAAAAATAAAACATTTGAAAACGGACCATTTTCCACATTTTTGAAGCATGACGTAATGGGGGGGTGTTATCTCTTTTGTCGAAAATCAGCCGTTTTTGCTCGAACATTAAATGCCTCCAAATGGTATTTATTTCACTTCCCGAGCCCCTGGAAGCATGAAAATCACTTTAAACATGCTAATTTTAGCTCTAACACTGATGATCCACCTACAAATGTGAACTGACGTTCAAAAATAAAACATTTGAAAACGGACCATTTTCCACATTTCTGAAGCATGACGTAATGGGGGGGTGTTATCTCTTTTGTCGAAAATCAGCCGTTTTTGCTCGAACATTAAATGCCTCCAAATGGTATTTAATTAACTTCCCGGGGTGAAGAAACCCTTTTTGAGAACTCAGAGTGAGTAAATTGGCCATTTTCATGCACTTTTAACCATTCCATAAATCTTGTGTTTTGGGCCCCTGGAAGCATGAAAATCACTTTAAACATGCTAATTTTAGCTCTAACACTGATGATCCACCTACAAATGTGAACTGACGTTCAAAAATAAAACATTTGAAAACGGACCATTTTCCACATTTCTGAAGCATGACGTAATGGGGGGGTGTTATCTCTTTTGTCGAAAATCAGCCGTTTTTGCTCGAACATTAAATGCCTCCAAATGGTATTTATTTCACTTCCCGAGCCCCTGGAAGCATGAAAATCACTATAAACATGCTAATTTTAGCTCTAACACTGATGATCCACCTACAAATGTGAACTGACGTTCAAAAATAAAACATTTGAAAACGGACCATTTTCCACATTTCTGAAGCATGACGTAATGGGGGGGTGTTATCTCTTTTGTCGAAAATCAGCCGTTTTTGCTCGAACATTAAATGCCTCCAAATGGTATTTATTTCACTTCCCGAGCCCCTGGAAGCATGAAAATCACTTTAAACATGCTAATTTTAGCTCTAACACTGATGATCCACCTACAAATGTGAATTGACGTTCAAAAATAAAACATTTGAAAACGGACCATTTTCCACATTTCTGAAGCATGACGTAATGGGGGGGTGTTATCTCTTTTGTCGAAAATCAGCCGTTTTTGCTCGAACATTAAATGCCTCCAAATGGTATTTAATTAACTTCCCGAGCCCCTGGAAGCATGAAAATCACTTTAAACATGCTAATTTTAGCTCTAACACTGATGATCCACCTACAAATGTGAACTGACGTTCAAAAATAAAACATTTGAAAACGGACCATTTTCCACATTTCTGAAGCATGACGTAATGGGGGGGTGTTATCTCTTTTGTCGAAAATCAGCCGTTTTTGCTCGAACATTAAATGCCTCCAAATGGTATTTAATTAACTTCCCGAGCCCCTGGAAGCATGATAATCACTTTAAACATGCTAATTTTAGCTCTAACACTGATGATCCACCTACAAATGTGAACTGACGTTCAAAAATAAAACATTTGAAAACGGACCATTTTCCACATTTCTGAAGCATGACGTAATGGGGGGTGTTATCTCTTTTGTCGAAAATCAGCCGTTTTTGCTCGAACATTAAATGCCTCCAAATGGTATTTAATTAACTTCCCGAGCCCCTGGAAGCATGAAAATCACTTTAAAGATGCTAATTTTAGCTCTAACACTGATGATCCACCTACAAATGTGAACTGACGTTCAAAAATAAAACATTTGAAAACGGACCATTTTCCACATTTCTGAAGCATGACGTAATGGGGGGGTGTTATCTCTTTTGTCGAAAATCAGCCGTTTTTGCTCGAACATTAAATGCCTCCAAATGGTATTTAAATAACTTCCCGAGCCCCTGGAAGCATGAAAATCACTTTAAACATGCTAATTTTAGCTCTAACACTGATGATCCACCTACAAATGTGAACTGACGTTCAAAAATAAAACATTTGAAAACGGACCATTTTCCACATTTCTGAAGCATGACGTAATGGGGGGGTGTTATCTCTTTTGTCGAAAATCAGCCGTTTTTGCTCGAACATTAAATGCCTCCAAATGGTATTTAATTAACTTCCCAAGCCCCTGGAAGCATGAAAATCACTTTAAACATGCTAATTTTAGCTCTAACACTGATGATCCACCTACAAATGTGAACTGACGTTCAAAAATAAAACATTTGAAAACGGACCATTTTCCACATTTCTGAAGCATGACGTAATGGGGGGGTGTTATCTCTTTTGTCGAAAATCAGCCGTTTTTGCTCGAACATTAAATGCCTCCAAATGGTATTTAATTAACTTCCCGGGGTGAAGAAACCCTTTTTGAGAACTCAGAGTGAGTAAATTGGCCATTTTCATGCACTTTTAACCATTCCATAAATCTTGTGTTTTGGGCCCCTGGAAGCATGAAAATCACTTTAAACATGCTAATTTTAGCTCTAACACTGATGATCCACCTACAAATGTGAACTGACGTTCAAAAATAAAACATTTGAAAACGGACCATTTTCCACATTTCTGAAGCATGACGTAATGGGGGGGGGGGTGTTATCTCTTTTGTCGAAAATCAGCCGTTTTTGCTCGAACATTAAATGCCTCCAAATGGTATTTAATTAACTTCCCGAGCCCCTGGAAGCATGAAAATCACTTTAAACATGCTAATTTTAGCTCTAACACTGATGATCCACCTACAAATGTGAACTGACGTTCAAAAATAAAACATTTGAAAACGGACCATTTTCCACATTTCTGAAGCATGACGTAATGGGGGGGTGTTATCTCTTTTGTCGAAAATCAGCCGTTTTTGCTCGAACATTAAATGCCTCCAAATGGTATTTATTTCACTTCCCGGGGTGAAGAAACCCTTTTTGAGAACTCAGAGTGAGTAAATTGGCCATTTTCATGCACTTTTAACCATTCCATTAATCTTGTGTTTTGGGCCCCTGGAAGCATGAAAATCACTTTAAACATGCTAATTTTAGCTCTAACACTGATGATCCACCTACAAATGTGAACTGACGTTCAAAAATAAAACATTTGAAAACGGACCATTTTCCACATTTCTGAAGCATGACGTAATGGGGGGGTGTTATCTCTTTTGTCGAAAATCAGCCGTTTTTGCTCGAACATTAAATGCCTCCAAATGGTATTTATTTCACTTCCCGAGCCACTGGAAGCATGAAAATCACTTTAAACATGCTCATTTTAGCTCTAACACTGATGATCCACCTACAAATGTGAACTGACGTTCAAAAATAAAACATTTGAAAAAGGACCATTTTCCACATTTCTGAAGCATGACGTAATGGGGGGGTGTTATCTCTTTTGTCGAAAATCAGCCGTTTTTGCTCGAACATTAAATGCCTCCAAATGGTATTTAATTAACTTCCCGAGCCCCTGGAAGCATGAAAATCACTTTAAACATGCTAATTTTAGCTCTAACACTGATGATCCACCTACAAATGTGAACTGACGTTCAAAAATAAAACATTTGAAAACGGACCATTTTCCACATTTCTGAAGCATGACATAATGGGGGGGTGTTATCTCTTTTGTCGAAAATCAGCCGTTTTTGCTCGAACATTAAATGCCTCCAAATGGTATTTATTTCACTTCCCGAGCCCCTGGAAGCATGAAAATCACTTTAAACATGCTAATTTTAGCTCTAACACTGATGATCCACCTACAAATGTGAACTGACGTTCAAAAATAAAACATTTGAAAACGGACCATTTTCCACATTTCTGAAGCATGACGTAATGGGGGGGTGTTATCTCTTTTGTCGAAAGTCAGCCGTTTTTGCTCGAACATTAAATGCCTCCAAATGGTATTTAATTAACTTCCCGGGGTGAAGAAACCCTTTTTGAGAACTCAGAGTGAGTAAATTGGCCATTTTCATGCACTTTTAACCATTCCATAAATCTTGTGTTTTGGGCCCCTGGAAGCATGAAAATCACTTTAAACATGCTAATTTTAGCTCTAACACTGATGATCCACCTACAAATGTGAACTGACGTTCAAAAATAAAACATTTGAAAACGGACCATTTTCCACATTTCTGAAGCATGACGTAATGGGGGGGTGTTATCTCTTTTGTCGAAAATCAGCCGTTTTTGCTCGAACATTAAATGCCTCCAAATGGTATTTATTTCACTTCCCGAGCCCCTGGAAGCATGAAAATCACTTTAAACATGCTAATTTTAGCTCTAACACTGATGATCCACCTACAAATGTGAACTGACGTTCAAAAATAAAACATTTGAAAACGGACCATTTTCCATATTTCTGAAGCATGACGTAATGGGGGGGTGTTATCTCTTTTGTCGAAAATCAGCCGTTTTTGCTCGAAGATTAAATGCCTCCAAATGGTATTTATTTCACTTCCCGAGCCCCTGGAAGCATGAAAATCACTTTAAACATGCTAATTTTAGCTCTAACACTGATGATCCACCTACAAATGTGAATTGACGTTCAAAAATAAAACATTTGAAAACGGACCATTTTCCACATTTCTGAAGCATGACGTAATGGGGGGGTGTTATCTCTTTTGTCGAAAATCAGCCGTTTTTGCTCGAACATTAAATGCCTCCAAATGGTATTTAATTAACTTCCCGAGCCCCTGGAAGCATGAAAATTACTTTAAACATGCTAATTTTAGCTCTAACACTGATGATCCACCTACAAATGTGAACTGACGTTCAAAAATAAAACATTTGAAAACGGACCATTTTCCACATTTCTGAAGCATGACGTAATGGGGGGGTGTTATCTCTTTTGTCGAAAATCAGCCGTTTTTGCTCGAACATTAAATGCCTCCAAATGGTATTTAATTAACTTCCCGAGCCCCTGGAAGCATGAAAATCACTTTAAACATGCTAATTTTAGCTCTAACACTGATGATCCACCTACAAATGTGAACTGACGTTCAAAAATAAAACATTTGAAAACGGACCATTTTCCACATTTCTGAAGCATGACGTAATGGGGGGGGTGTTATCTCTTTTGTCGAAAATCAGCCGTTTTTGCTCGAACATTAAATGCCTCCAAATGGTATTTAATTAACTTCCCGGGGTGAAGAAACCCTTTTTGAGAACTCAGAGTGAGTAAATTGGCCATTTTCATGCACTTTTAACCATTCCATAAATCTTGTGTTTTGGGCCCCTGGAAGCATGAAAATCACTTTAAACATGCTAATTTTAGCTCTAACACTGATGATCCACCTACAAATGTGAACTGACGTTCAAAAATAAAACATTTGAAAACGGACCATTTTCCACATTTCTGAAGCATGACGTAATGGGGGGGTGTTATCTCTTTTGTCGAAAATCAGCCGTTTTTGCTCGAACATTAAATGCCTCCAAATGGTATTTATTTCACTTCCCGAGCCCCTGGAAGCATGAAAATCACTTTAAACATGCTAATTTTAGCTCTAACACTGATGATCCACCTACAAATGTGAACTGACGTTCAAAAATAAAACATTTGAAAACGGACCATTTTCCACATTTCTGAAGCATGACGTAATGGGGGGGTGTTATCTCTTTTGTCGAAAGTCAGCCGTTTTTGCTCGAACATTAAATGCCTCCAAATGGTATTTAATTAACTTCCCGGGGTGAAGAAACCCTTTTTGAGAACTCAGAGTGAGTAAATTGGCCATTTTCATGCACTTTTAACCATTCCATGAATCTTGTGTTTTGGGCCCCTGGAAGCATGAAAATCACTTTAAACATGCTAATTTTAGCTCTAACACTGATGATCCACCTACAAATGTGAACTGACGTTCAAAAATAAAACATTTGAAAACGGACCATTTTCCACATTTCTGAAGCATGACGTAATGGGGGGGTGTTATCTCTTTTGTCGAAAATCAGCCGTTTTTGCTCGAACATTAAATGCCTCCAAATGGTATTTATTTCACTTCCAGAGCCCCTGGAAGCATGAAAATCACTTTAAACATGCTAATTTTAGCTCTAACACTGATGATCCACCTACAAATGTGAACTGACGTTCAAAAATAAAACATTTGAAAACGGACCATTTTCCACATTTCTGAAGCATGACGTAATGGGGGGGTGTTATCTCTTTTGTCGAAAATCAGCCGTTTTTGCTCGAAGATTAAAAGCCTCCAAATGGTATTTATTTCACTTCCCGAGCCCCTGGAAGCATGAAAATCACTTTAAACATGCTAATTTTAGCTCTAACACTGATGATCCACCTACAAATGTGAATTGACGTTCAAAAATAAAACATTTGAAAACGGACCATTTTCCACATTTCTGAAGCATGACGTAATGGGGGGGTGTTATCTCTTTTGTCGAAAATCAGTCGTTTTTGCTCGAACATTAAATGCCTCCAAATGGTATTTAATTAACTTCCCGAGCCCCTGGAAGCATGAAAATCACTTTAAACATGCTAATTTTAGCTCTAACACTGATGATCCACCTACAAATGTGAACTGACGTTCAAAAATAAAACATTTGAAAACGGACCATTTTCCACATTTCTGAAGCATGACGTAATGGGGGGGTGTTATCTCTTTTGTCGAAAATCAGCCGTTTTTGCTCGAACATTAAATGCCTCCAAATGGTATTTAATTAACTTCCCGAGCCCCTGGAAGCATGAAAATCACTTTAAAGATGCTAATTTTAGCTCTAACACTGATGATCCACCTACAAATGTGAACTGACGTTCAAAAATAAAACATTTGAAAACGGACCATTTTCCACATTTCTGAAGCATGACGTAATGGGGGGGTGTTATCTCTTTTGTCGAAAATCAGCCGTTTTTGCTCGAACATTAAATGCCTCCAAATGGTATTTAAATAACTTCCCGAGCCCCTGGAAGCATGAAAATCACTTTAAACATGCTAATTTTAGCTCTAACACTGATGATCCACCTACAAATGTGAACTGACGTTCAAAAATAAAACATTTGAAAACGGACCATTTTCCACATTTCTGAAGCATGACGTAATGGGGGGGTGTTATCTCTTTTGTCGAAAATCAGCCGTTTTTGCTCGAACATTAAATGCCTCCAAATGGTATTTATTTCACTTCCCGAGCCACGGGAAGCATGAAAATCACTTTAAACATGCTAATTTTAGCTCTAACACTGATGATCCACCTACAAATGTGAACTGAGGTTCAAAAATAAAACATTTGAAAAAGGACCATTTTCCACATTTCTGAAGCATGACGTAATGGGGGGGTGTTATCTCTTTTGTCGAAAATCAGCCGTTTTTGCTCGAACATTAAATGCCTCCAAATGGTATTTAATTAACTTCCCGAGCCCCTGGAAGCATGAAAATCACTTTAAACATGCTAATTTTAGCTCTAACACTGATGATCCACCTACAAATGTGAACTGACGTTCAAAAATAAAACATTTGAAAACGGACCATTTTCCACATTTCTGAAGCATGACGTAATGGGGGGGTGTTATCTCTTTTGTCGAAAATCAGCCGTTTTTGCTCGAACATTAAATGCCTCCAAATGGTATTTAATTAACTTCCCAGGGTGAAGAAACCCTTTTTGAGAACTCAGAGTGAGTAAATTGGCCATTTTCATGCACTTTTAACCATTCCATAAATCTTGTGTTTTGGGCCCCTGGAAGCATGAAAATCACTTTAAACATGCTAATTTTAGCTCTAACACTGATGATCCACCTACAAATGTGAACTGACGTTCAAAAATAAAACATTTGAAAACGGACCATTTTCCACATTTCTGAAGCATGACGTAATGGGGGGGTGTTATCTCTTTTGTCGAAAATCAGCCGTTTTTGCTCGAACATTAAATGCCTCCAAATGGTATTTAATTAACTTCCCGAGCCCCTGGAAGCATGAAAATCACTTTAAACATGCTAATTTTAGCTCTAACACTGATGATCCACCTACAAATGTGAACTGACGTTCAAAAATAAAACATTTGAAAACGGACCATTTTCCACATTTCTGAAGCATGACGTAATGGGGGGGTGTTATCTCTTTTGTCGAAAATCAGCCGTTTTTGCTCGAACATTAAATGCCTCCAAATGGTATTTAATTAACTTCCCGAGCCCCTGGAAGCATGAAAATCACTTTAAACATGCTAATTTTAGCTCTAACACTGATGATCCACCTACAACTGTGAACTGACGTTCAAAAATAAAACATTTGAAAACGGACCATTTTCCACATTTCTGAAGCATGACGTAATGGGGGGTGTTATCTCTTTTGTCGAAAATCAGCCGTTTTTGCTCGAACATTAAATGCCTCCAAATGGTATTTAATTAACTTCCCGGGGTGAAGAAACCCTTTTTGAGAACTCAGAGTGAGTAAATTGGCCATTTTCATGCACTTTTAACCATTCCATAAATCTTGTGTTTTGGGCCCCTGGAAGCATGAAAATCACTTTAAACATGCTAATTTTAGCTCTAACACTGATGATCCACCTACAAATGTAAACTGACGTTCAAAAATAAAACATTTGAAAACGGACCATTTTCCACATTTCTGAAGCATGACGTAATGGGGGGGGTGTTATCTCTTTTGTCGAAAATCAGCCGTTTTTGCTCGAACATTAAATGCCTCCAAATGGTATTTATTTCACTTCCCGAGCCCCTGGAAGCATGAAAATCACTTTAAACATGCTAATTTTAGCTCTAACACTGATGATCCACCTACAAATGTGAACTGACGTTCAAAAATAAAACATTTGAAAACGGACCATTTTCCACATTTCTGAAGCATGACGTAATGGGGGGGTGTTATCTCTTTTGTCAAAAATCAGCCGTTTTTGCTCGAACATTAAATGCCTCCAAATGGTATTTAATTAACTTCCCGAGCCCCTGGAAGCATGAAAATCACTTTAAACATGCTAATTTTAGCTCTAACACTGATGATCCACCTACAAATGTGAACTGACGTTCAAAAATAAAACATTTGAAAACGGACCATTTTCCACATTTCTGAAGCATGACGTAATGGGGGGGTGTTATCTCTTTTGTCGAAAATCAGCCGTTTTTGCTCGAACATTAAATGCCTCCAAATGGTATTTAATTAACTTCCCGAGCCCCTGGAAGCATGAAAATCACTTTAAACATGCTAATTTTAGCTCTAACACTGATTATCCACCTACAAATGTGAACTGACGTTCAAAAATAAAACATTTGAAAACGGACCATTTTCCACATTTCTGAAGCATGACGTAATGGGGGGGTGTTATCTCTTTTGTCGAAAATCAGCCGTTTTTGCTCGAACATTAAATGCCTCCAAATGGTATTTAATTAACTTCCCGAGCCCCTGGAAGCATGAAAATCACTTTAAACATGCTAATTTTAGCTCTAACACTGATGATCCACCTACAAATGTGAACTGACGTTCAAAAATAAAACATTTGAAAACGGACCATTTTCCACATTTCTGAAGCATGACGTAATGGGGGGGTGTTATCTCTTTTGTCGAAAATCAGCCGTTTTTGCTCGAACATTAAATGCCTCCAAATGGTATTTAAATAACTTCCCGAGCCCCTGGAAGCATGAAAATCACTTTAAACATGCTAATTTTAGCTCTAACACTGATGATCCACCTACAAATGTGAACTGACGTTCAAAAATAAAACATTTGAAAACGGACCATTTTCCACATTTCTGAAGCATGATGTAATGGGGGGGTGTTATCTCTTTTGTCGAAAATCAGCCGTTTTTGCTCGAACATTAAATGCCTCCAAATGGTATTTAATTAACTTCCCGAGCCCCTGGAAGCATGAAAATCACTTTAAACATGCTAATTTTAGCTCTAACACTGATGATCCACCTACAAATGTGAACTGACGTTCAAAAATAAAACATTTGAAAACGGACCATTTTCCACATTTCTGAAGCATGACGTAATGGGGGGGTGTTATCTCTTTTGTCGAAAATCAGCCGTTTTTGCTCGAACATTAAATGCCTCCAAATGGTATTTAAATAACTTCCCGAGCCCCTGGAAGCATGAAAATCACTTTAAACATGCTAATTTTAGCTCTAACACTGATGATCCACCTACAAATGTGAACTGACGTTCAAAAATAAAACATTTGAAAACGGACCATTTTCCACATTTCTGAAGCATGACGTAATGGGGGGGTGTTATCTCTTTTGTCGAAAATCAGCCGTTTTTGCTCGAACATTAAATGCCTCCAAATGGTATTTAATTAACTTCCCAAGCCCCTGGAAGCATGAAAATCACTTTAAACATGCTAATTTAATCTCTAACACTGATGATCCACCTACAAATGTGAACTGACGTTCAAAAATAAAACATTTGAAAACGGACCATTTTCCACATTTCTGAAGCATGACGTAATGGGGGGTGTTATCTCTTTTGTCGAAAATCAGCCGTTTTTGCTCGAACATTAAATGCCTCCAAATGGTATTTAATTAACTTCCCGGGGTGAAGAAACCCTTTTTGAGAACTCAGAGTGAGTAAATTGGCCATTTTCATGCACTTTTAACCATTCCATAAATCTTGTGTTTTGGGCCCCTGGAAGCATGAAAATCACTTTAAACATGCTAATTTTAGCTCTAACACTGATGATCCACCTACAAATGTGAACTGACGTTCAAAAATAAAACATTTGAAAACGGACCATTTTCCACATTTCTGAAGCATGACGTAATGGGGGGGTGTTATCTCTTTTGTCGAAAATCAGCCGTTTTTGCTCGAACATTAAATGCCTCCAAATGGTATTTATTTCACTTCCCGAGCCACGGGAAGCATGAAAATCACTTTAAACATGCTAATTTTAGCTCTAACACTGATGATCCACCTACAAATGTGAACTGAGGTTCAAAAATAAAACATTTGAAAAAGGACCATTTTCCACATTTCTGAAGCATGACGTAATGGGGGGTGTTATCTCTTTTGTCGAAAATCAGCCGTTTTTGCTCGAACATTAAATGCCTCCAAATGGTATTTAATTAACTTCCCGAGCCCCTGGAAGCATGAAAATCACTTTAAACATGCTAATTTTAGCTCTAACACTGATGATCCACCTACAAATGTGAACTGACGTTCAAAAATAAAACATTTGAAAACGGACCATTTTCCACATTTCTGAAGCATGACGTAATGGGGGGGTGTTATCTCTTTTGTCGAAAATCAGCCGTTTTTGCTCGAACATTAAATGCCTCCAAATGGTATTTAATTAACTTCCCAGGGTGAAGAAACCCTTTTTGAGAACTCAGAGTGAGTAAATTGGCCATTTTCATGCACTTTTAACCATTCCATAAATCTTGTGTTTTGGGCCCCTGGAAGCATGAAAATCACTTTAAACATGCTAATTTTAGCTCTAACACCGATGATCCACCTACAAATGTGAACTGACGTTCAAAAATAAAACATTTGAAAACGGACCATTTTCCACATTTCTGAAGCATGACGTAATGGGGGGGTGTTATCTCTTTTGTCGAAAATCAGCCGTTTTTGCTCGAACATTAAATGCCTCCAAATGGTATTTAATTAACTTCCCGAGCCCCTGGAAGCATGAAAATCACTTTAAACATGCTAATTTTAGCTCTAACACTGATGATCCACCTACAAATGTGAACTGACATTCAAAAATAAAACATTTGAAAACGGACCATTTTCCACATTTCTGAAGCATGACGTAATGGGGGGGTGTTATCTCTTTTGTCGAAAATCAGCCGTTTTTGCTCGAACATTAAATGCCTCCAAATGGTATTTAATTAACTTCCCGAGCCCCTGGAAGCATGAAAATCACTTTAAACATGCTAATTTTAGCTCTAACACTGATGATCCACCTACAACTGTGAACTGACGTTCAAAAATAAAACATTTGAAAACGGACCATTTTCCACATTTCTGAAGCATGACGTAATGGGGGGGTGTTATCTCTTTTGTCGAAAATCAGCCGTTTTTGCTCGAACATTAAATGCCTCCAAATGGTATTTAATTAACTTCCCGGGGTGAAGAAACCCTTTTTGAGAACTCAGAGTGAGTAAATTGGCCATTTTCATGCACTTTTAACCATTCCATAAATCTTGTGTTTTGGGCCCCTGGAAGCATGAAAATCACTTTAAACATGCTAATTTTAGCTCTAACACTGATGATCCACCTACAAATGTAAACTGACGTTCAAAAATAAAACATTTGAAAACGGACCATTTTCCACATTTCTGAAGCATGACGTAATGGGGGGGGTGTTATCTCTTTTGTCGAAAATCAGCCGTTTTTGCTCGAACATTAAATGCCTCCAAATGGTATTTATTTCACTTCCCGAGCCCCTGGAAGCATGAAAATCACTTTAAACATGCTAATTTTAGCTCTAACACTGATGATCCACCTACAAATGTGAACTGACGTTCAAAAATAAAACATTTGAAAACGGACCATTTTCCACATTTCTGAAGCATGACGTAATGGGGGGGTGTTATCTCTTTTGTCAAAAATCAGCCGTTTTTGCTCGAACATTAAATGCCTCCAAATGGTATTTAATTAACTTCCCGAGCCCCTGGAAGCATGAAAATCACTTTAAACATGCTAATTTTAGCTCTAACACTGATGATCCACCTACAAATGTGAACTGACGTTCAAAAATAAAACATTTGAAAACGGACCATTTTCCACATTTCTGAAGCATGACGTAATGGGGGGGTGTTATCTCTTTTGTCGAAAATCAGCCGTTTTTGCTCGAACATTAAATGCCTCCAAATGGTATTTAATTAACTTCCCGAGCCCCTGGAAGCATGAAAATCACTTTAAACATGCTAATTTTAGCTCTAACACTGATGATCCACCTACAAATGTGAACTGACGTTCAAAAATAAAACATTTGAAAACGGACCATTTTCCACATTTCTGAAGCATGACGTAATGGGGGGGTGTTATCTCTTTTGTCGAAAATCAGCCGTTTTTGCTCGAACATTAAATGCCTCCAAATGGTATTTAATTAACTTCCCGAGCCCCTGGAAGCATGAAAATCACTTTAAACATGCTAATTTTAGCTCTAACACTGATGATCCACCTACAAATGTGAACTGACGTTCAAAAATAAAACATTTGAAAACGGACCATTTTCCACATTTCTGAAGCATGACGTAATGGGGGGGTGTTATCTCTTTTGTCGAAAATCAGCCGTTTTTGCTCGAACATTAAATGCCTCCAAATGGTATTTAAATAACTTCCCGAGCCCCTGGAAGCATGAAAATCACTTTAAACATGCTAATTTTAGCTCTAACACTGATGATCCACCTACAAATGTGAACTGACGTTCAAAAATAAAACATTTGAAAACGGACCATTTTCCACATTTCTGAAGCATGACGTAATGGGGGGTGTTATCTCTTTTGTCGAAAATCAGCCGTTTTTGCTCGAACATTAAATGCCTCCAAATGGTATTTAATTAACTTCCCGAGCCCCTGGAAGCATGAAAATCACTTTAAACATGCTAATTTTAGCTCTAACACTGATGATCCACCTACAAATGTGAACTGACGTTCAAAAATAAAACATTTGAAAACGGACCATTTTCCACATTTCTGAAGCATGACGTAATGGGGGGGTGTTATCTCTTTTGTCGAAAATCAGCCGTTTTTGCTCGAACATTAAATGCCTCCAAATGGTATTTAATTAACTTCCCGGGGTGAAGAAACCCTTTTTGAGAACTCAGAGTGAGTAAATTGGCCATTTTCATGCACTTTTAACCATTCCATAAATCTTGTGTTTTGGGCCCCTGGAAGCATGAAAATCACTTTAAACATGCTAATTTTAGCTCTAACACTGATGATCCACCTACAAATGTGAACTGACGTTCAAAAATAAAACATTTGAAAACGGACCATTTTCCACATTTCTGAAGCATGACGTAATGGGGGGGTGTTATCTCTTTTGTCGAAAATCAGCCGTTTTTGCTCGAACATTAAATGCCTCCAAATGGTATTTAATTAACTTCCCGAGCCCCTGGAAGCATGAAAATCACTTTAAACATGCTAATTTTAGCTCTAACACTGATGATCCACCTACAAATGTGAACTGACGTTCAAAAATAAAACATTTGAAAACGGACCATTTTCCACATTTCTGAAGCATGACGTAATGGGGGGTGTTATCTCTTTTGTCGAAAATCAGCCGTTTTTGCTCGAACATTAAATGCCTCCAAATGGTATTTATTTCACTTCCCGAGCCACTGGAAGCATGAAAATCACTTTAAACATGCTAATTTTAGCTCTAACACTGATGATCCACCTACAAATGTGAACTGACGTTCAAAAATAAAACATTTGAAAACGGACCATTTTCCACATTTCTGAAGCATGACGTAATGGGGGGGTGTTATCTCTTTTGTCGAAAATCAGCCGTTTTTGCTCAAACATTAAATGCCTCCAAATGGTATTTAATTAACTTCCCAGGGTGAAGAAACCCTTTTTGAGAACTCAGAGTGAGTAAATTGGCCATTTTCATGCACTTTTAACCATTCCATAAATCTTGTGTGTTGGGCCCCTGGAAGCATGAAAATCACTTTAAACATGCTAATTTTAGCTCTAACACTGATGATCCACCTACAAATGTGAACTGACGTTCAAAAATAAAACATTTGAAAACGGACCATTTTCCACATTTCTGAAGCATGACGTAATGGGGGGGTGTTATCTTTTTTGTCGAAAATCAGCCGTTTTTGCTCGAACATTAAATGCCTCCAAATGGTATTTATTTCACTTCCCGGGGTGAAGAAACCCTTTTTGAGAACTCAGAGTGAGTAAATTGGCCATTTTCATGCACTTTTAACCATTCCATTAATCTTGTGTTTTGGGCCCCTGGAAGCATGAAAATCACTTTAAACATGCTAATTTTAGCTCTAACACTGATGATCCACCTACAAATGTGAACTGACGTTCAAAAATAAAACATTTGAAAACGGACCATTTTCCACATTTCTGAAGCATGACGTAATGGGGGGTGTTATCTCTTTTGTCGAAAATCAGCCGTTTTTGCTCGAACATTAAATGCCTCCAAATGGTATTTATTTCACTTCCCGAGCCACTGGAAGCATGAAAATCACTTTAAACATGCTAATTTTAGCTCTAACACTGATGATCCACCTACAAATGTGAACTGACGTTCAAAAATAAAACATTTGAAAACGGACCATTTCCACATTTCTGAAGCATGACGTAATGGGGGGGTGTTATCTCTTTTGTCGAAAATCAGCCGTTTTTGCTCAAACATTAAATGCCTCCAAATGGTATTTAATTAACTTCCCAGGGTGAAGAAACCCTTTTTGAGAACTCAGAGTGAGTAAATTGGCCATTTTCATGCACTTTTAACCATTCCATAAATCTTGTGTGTTGGGCCCCTGGAAGCATGAAAATCACTTTAAACATGCTAATTTTAGCTCTAACACTGATGATCCACCTACAAATGTGAACTGACGTTCAAAAATAAAACATTTGAAAACGGACCATTTTCCACATTTCTGAAGCATGACGTAATGGGGGGGTGTTATCTTTTTTGTCGAAAATCAGCCGTTTTTGCTCGAACATTAAATGCCTCCAAATGGTATTTAATTAACTTCCCGAGCCCCTGGAAGCATGAAAATCACTTTAAACATGCTAATTTTAGCTCTAACACTGATGATCCACCTACAAATGTGAACTGACGTTCAAAAATAAAACATTTGAAAACGGACCATTTTCCACATTTCTGAAGCATGACATAATGGGGGGGTGTTATCTCTTTTGTCGAAAATCAGCCGTTTTTGCTCGAACATTAAATGCCTCCAAATGGTATTTAATTAACTTCCCGAGCCCCTGGAAGCATGAAAATCACTTTAAACATGCTAATTTTAGCTCTAACACTGATGATCCACCTACAACTGTGAACTGACGTTCAAAATAAAACATTTGAAAACGGACCATTTTCCACATTTCTGAAGCATGACGTAATGGGGGGGTGTTATCTCTTTTGTCGAAAATCAGCCGTTTTTGCTCGAACATTAAATGCCTCCAAATGGTATTTAATTAACTTCCCGGGGTGAAGAAACCCTTTTTGAGAACTCAGAGTGAGCAAATTGGCCATTTTCATGCACTTTTAACCATTCCATAAATCTTGTGTTTTGGGCCCCTGGAAGCATGAAAATCACTTTAAACATGCTAATTTTAGCTCTAACACTGATGATCCACCTACAAATGTAAACTGACGTTCAAAAATAAAACATTTGAAAACGGACCATTTTCCACATTTCTGAAGCATGACGTAATGGGGGGGTGTTATCTCTTTTGTCGAAAATCAGCCGTTTTTGCTCGAACATTAAATGCCTCCAAATGGTATTTATTTCACTTCCCGAGCCCCTGGAAGCATGAAAATCACTTTAAACATGCTAATTTTAGCTCTAACACTGATGATCCACCTACAAATGTGAACTGACGTTCAAAAATAAAACATTTGAAAACGGACCATTTTCCACATTTCTGAAGCATGACGTAATGGGGGGGTGTTATCTCTTTTGTCGAAAATCAGCCGTTTTTGCTCGAACATTAAATGCCTCCAAATGGTATTTAATTAACTTCCCGAGCCCCTGGAAGCATGAAAATCACTTTAAACATGCTAATTTTAGCTCTAACACTGATGATCCACCTACAAATGTGAACTGACGTTCAAAAATAAAACATTTGAAAACGGACCATTTTCCACATTTCTGAAGCATGACGTAATGGGGGGGTGTTATCTCTTTTGTCGAAAATCAGCCGTTTTTGCTCGAACATTAAATGCCTCCAAATGGTATTTATTTCACTTCCCGGGGTGAAGAAACCCTTTTTGAGAACTCAGAGTGAGTAAATTGGCCATTTTCATGCACTTTTAACCATTCCATTAATCTTGTGTTTTGGGCCCCTGGAAGCATGAAAATCACTTTAAACATGCTAATTTTAGCTCTAACACTGATGATCCACCTACAAATGTGAACTGACGTTCAAAAATAAAACATTTGAAAACGGACCATTTTCCACATTTCTGAAGCATGACGTAATGGGGGGTGTTATCTCTTTTGTCGAAAATCAGCCGTTTTTGCTCGAACATTAAATGCCTCCAAATGGTATTTATTTCACTTCCCGAGCCACTGGAAGCATGAAAATCACTTTAAACATGCTAATTTTAGCTCTAACACTGATGATCCACCTACAAATGTGAACTGACGTTCAAAAATAAAACATTTGAAAACGGACCATTTTCCACATTTCTGAAGCATGACGTAATGGGGGGGTGTTATCTCTTTTGGCGAAAATCAGCCGTTTTTGCTCGAACATTAAATGCCTCCAAATGGTATTTAATTAACTTCCCGAGCCCCTGGAAGCATGAAAATCACTTTAAACATGCTAATTTTAGCTCTAACACTGATGATCCACCTACAAATGTGAACTGACGTTCAAAAATAAAACATTTGAAAACGGACCATTTTCCACATTTCTGAAGCATGACGTAATGGGGGGGTGTTATCTCTTTTGTCGAAAATCAGCCGTTTTTGCTCAAACATTAAATGCCTCCAAATGGTATTTAATTAACTTCCCAGGGTGAAGAAACCCTTTTTGAGAACTCAGAGTGAGTAAATTGGCCATTTTCATGCACTTTTAACCATTCCATAAATCTTGTGTTTTGGGCCCCTGGAAGCATGAAAATCACTTTAAACATGCTAATTTTAGCTCTAACACTGATGATCCACCTACAAATGTGAACTGACGTTCAAAAATAAAACATTTGAAAACGGACCATTTTCCACATTTCTGAAGCATGACGTAATGGGGGGGTGTTATCTCTTTTGTCGAAAATCAGCCGTTTTTGCTCGAACATTAAATGCCTCCAAATGGTATTTAATTAACTTCCCGAGCCCCTGGAAGCATGAAAATCACTTTAAACATGCTAATTTTAGCTCTAACAGTGATGATCCACCTACAACTGTGAACTGACGTTCAAAAATAAAACATTTGAAAACGGACCATTTTCCACATTTCTGAAGCATGACGTAATGGGGGGGTGTTATCTCTTTTGTCGAAAATCAGCCGTTTTTGCTCGAACATTAAATGCCTCCAAATGGTATTTATTTCACTTCCCGAGCCCCTGGAAGCATGAAAATCACTTTAAACATGCTAATTTTAGCTCTAACACTGATGATCCACCTACAAATGTGAACTGACGTTCAAAAATAAAACATTTGAAAACGGACCATTTTCTACATTTCTGAAGCATGACGTAATGGGGGGGTGTTATCTCTTTTGTCGAAAATCAGCCGTTTTTGCTCGAACATTAAATGCCTCCAAATGGTATTTAATTAACTTCCCAGGGTGAAGAAACCCTTTTTGAGAACTCAGAGTGAGTAAATTGGCCATTTTCATGCACTTTTAACCATTCCATAAATCTTGTGTTTTGGGCCCCTGGAAGCATGAAAATCACTTTAAACATGCTAATTTTAGCTCTAACACTGATGATCCACCTACAAATGTGAACTGACGTTCAAAAATAAAACATTTGAAAACGGACCATTTTCCACATTTCTGAAGCATGACGTAATGGGGGGGTGTTATCTCTTTTGTCGAAAATCAGCCGTTTTTGCTCGAACA
This sequence comes from Lissotriton vulgaris, assembly GCF_964263255.1. NCBI lineage: Eukaryota > Metazoa > Chordata > Amphibia > Caudata > Salamandridae > Lissotriton > Lissotriton vulgaris. Next base: position 119,347 of record NW_028245431.1, read on the forward strand.
TTAAATGCCTCCAAATGGTATTTAATTAACTTCCCGAGCCCCTGGAAGCATGAAAATCACTTTAAACATGCTAATTTTAGCTCTAACACTGATGATCCACCTACAAATGTGAACTGACGTTCAAAAATAAAACATTTGAAAACGGACCATTTTCCACATTTCTGAAGCATGACGTAATGGGGGGGTGTTATCTCTTTTGTCGAAAATCAGCCGTTTTTGCTCGAACATTAAATGCCTCCAAATGGTATTTATTTCACTTCCCGAGCCACTGGAAGCATGAAAATCACTTTAAACATGCTAATTTTAGCTCTAACACTGATGATCCACCTACAAATGTGAACTGACGTTCAAAAATAAACCATTTGAAAACGGACCATTTTCCACATTTCTGAAGCATGACGTAATGGGGGGGTGTTATCTCTTTTGTCGAAAATCAGCCGTTTTTGCTCGAACATTAAATGCCTCCAAATGGTATTTAATTAACTTCCCGAGCCCCTGGAAGCATGAAAATCACTTTAAACATGCTAATTTTAGCTCTAACACTGATGATCCACCTACAAATGTGAACTGACGTTCAAAAATAAAACATTTGAAAACGGACCATTTTCCACATTTCTGAAGCATGACGTAATGGGGGGGTGTTATCTCTTTTGTCGAAAATCAGCCGTTTTTGCTCGAACATTAAATGCCTCCAAATGGTATTTAATTAACTTCCCGAGCCCCTGGAAGCATGAAAATCACTTTAAACATGCTAATTTTAGCTCTAACACTGATGATCCACCTACAAATGTGAACTGACGTTCAAAAATAAAACATTTGAAAACGGACCATTTTCCTCATTTCTGAAGCATGACGTAATGGGGGGGTGTTATCTCTTTTGTCGAAAATCTGCCGTTTTTGCTCGAACATTAAATGGCTCCAAATGGTATTTATTTCACTTCCCGAGCCACTGGAAGCATGAAAATCACTTTAAACATGCTAATTTTAGCTCTAACACTGATGATCCACCTACAAATGTGAACTGACGTTCAAAAATAAAACATTTGAAAACGGACCATTTTCCACATTTCTGAAGCATGACGTAATGGGGGGTTGTTATCTCTTTTGTCGAAAATCAGCCGTTTTTGCTCGAACATTAAATGCCTCCAAATGGTATTTAATTAACTTCCCGAGCCCCTGGAAGCATGAAAATCACTTTAAACATGCTAATTTTAGCTCTAACACTGATGATCCACCTACAAATGTGAACTGACGTTCAAAAATAAAACATTTGAAAACTGACCATTTTCCACATTTCTGAAGCATGACGTAATGGGGGGGTGTTATCTCTTTTGTCGAAAATCAGCCGTTTTTGCTCGAACATTAAATGCCTCCAAATGGTATTTAATTAACTTCCCAGGGTGAAGAAACCCTTTTTGAGAACTCAGAGTGAGTAAATTGGCCATTTTCATGCACTTTTAACCATTCCATAAATCTTGTGTTTTGGGCCCCTGGAAGCATAAAAAATCACTTTAAACATGCTAATTTTAGCTCTAACACTGATGATCCACCTACAAATGTGAACTGACGTTCAAAAATAAAACATTTGAAAACTGACCATTTTCCACATTTCTGAAGCATGACGTAATGGGGGGGTGTTATCTCTTTTGTCGAAAATCAGCCGTTTTTGCTCGAACATTAAATGCCTACAAATGGTATTTAATTAACTTCCCGAGCCCCTGGAAGCATGAAAATCACTTTAAACATGCTAATTTTAGCTCTAACACTGATGATCCACCTACAAATGTGAACTGACGTTCAAAAATAAAACATTTGAAAACGGACCATTTTCCACATTTCTGAAGCATGACGTAATGGGGGGGTGTTATCTCTTTTGTCGAAAATCAGCCGTTTTTGCTCAAACATTAAATGCCTCCAAATGGTATTTATTCCACTTCCCGAGCCACTGGAAGCATGAAAATCACTTTAAACATGCTAATTTTAGCTCTAACACTGATGATCCACCTACAAATGTGAACTGACGTTCAAAAATAAAACATTTGAAAACGGACCATTTTCCACATTTCTGAAGCATGACGTAATGGGGGGGTGTTATCTCTTTTGTCGAAAATCAGCCGTTTTTGCTCGAACATTAAATGCCTCCAAATGGTATTTAATTAACTTCCCGAGCCCCTGGAAGCATGAAAATCACTTTAAACATGCTAATTTTAGCTCTAACACTGATGATCCACCTACAAATGTGAACTGACGTTCAAAAATAAAACATTTGAAAACGGACCATTTTCCACATTTCTGAAGCATGACGTAATGGGGGGGTGTTATCTCTTTTGTCGAAAATCAGCCGTTTTTGCTCAAACATTAAATGCCTCCAAATGGTATTTAATTAACTTCCCAGGGTGAAGAAACCCTTTTTGAGAACTCAGAGTGAGTAAATTGGCCATTTTCAAGCACTTTTAACCATTCCATAAATCTTGTGTTTTGGGCCCCTGGAAGCATGAAAATCACTTTAAACATGCTAATTTTAGCTCTAACACTGATGATCCACCTACAAATGTGAACTGACGTTCAAAAATAAAACATTTGAAAACGGACCATTTTCCACATTTCTGAAGCATGACGTAATGGGGGGGTGTTATCTTTTTTGTCGAAAATCAGCCGTTTTTGCTCGAACATTAAATGCCTCCAAATGGTATTTAATTAACTTCCCGAGCCCCTGGAAGCATGAAAATCACTTTAAACATGCTAATTTTAGCTCTAACACTGATGATCCACTACAAATGTGAACTGACGTTCAAAAATAAAACATTTGAAAACGGACCATTTTCCACATTTCTGAAGCATGACGTAATGGGGGGGTGTTATCTCTTTTGTCGAAAATCAGCCGTTTTTGCTCGAACATTAAATGCCTCCAAATGGTATTTAATTAACTTCCCGAGCCCCTGGAAGCATGAAAATCACTTTAAACATGCTAATTTTAGCTCTAACACTGATGATCCACCTACAACTGTGAACTGACGTTCAAAAATAAAACATTTGAAAACGGACCATTTTCCACATTTCTGAAGCATGACGTAATGGGGGGGTGTTATCTCTTTTGTCGAAAATCAGCCGTTTTTGCTCGAACATTAAATGCCTCCAAATGGTATTCATTTCACTTCCCGAGCCCCTGGAAGCATGAAAATCACTTTAAACATGCTAATTTTAGCTCTAACACTGATGATCCACCTACAAATGTGAACTGACGTTCAAAAATAAAACATTTGAAAATGGACCATTTTCCACATTTCTGAAGCATGACGTAATGGGGGGGTGTTATCTCTTTTGTCGAAAATCAGCCGTTTTTGCTCGAACATTAAATGCCTCCAAATGGTATTTAATTAACTTCCCGAGCCCCTGGAAGCATGAAAATCACTTTAAACATGCTAATTTTAGCTCTAACACTGATGATCCACCTACAAATGTGAACTGACGTTCAAAAATAAAACATTTGAAAACGGACCATTTACCACATTTCTGAAGCATGACGTAATGGGGGGGTGTTATCTCTTTTGTCGAAAATCAGCCGTTTTTGCTCGAACATTAAATGCCTCCAAATGGTATTTAATTAACTTCCCAGGGTGAAGAAACCCTTTTTGAGAACTCAGAGTGAGTAAATTGGCCATTTTCATGCACTTTTAACCATTCCATAAATCTTGTGTTTTGGGCCCCTGGAAGCATGAAAATCACTTTAAACATGCTAATTTTAGCTCTAACACTGATGATCCACCTACAAATGTGAACTGACGTTCAAAAATAAAACATTTGAAAACGGACCATTTTCCACATTTCTGAAGCATGACGTAATGGGGGGGTGTTATCTCTTTTGTCGAAAATCAGCCGTTTTTGCTCGAACATTAAATGCCTCCAAATGGTATTTAATTAACTTCCCGAGCCCCTGGAAGCATGAAAATCACTTTAAACATGTTAATTTTAGCTCTAACACTGATGATCCACCTACAAATGTGAACTGACGTTCAAAAATAAAACATTTGAAAACGGACCATTTTCCACATTTCTGAAGCATGACGTAATGGGGGGGTGTTATCTCTTTTGTCGAAAATCAGCCGTTTTTGCTCGAACATTAAATGCCTCCAAATGGTATTTATTTCACTTCCCGAGCCCCTGGAAGCATGAAAATCACTTTAAACATGCTAATTTTAGCTCTAACACTGATGATCCACCTACAAATGTGAACTGACGTTCAAAAATAAAACATTTGAAAACGGACCATTTTCCACATTTCTGAAGCATGACGTAATGGGGGGGTGTTATCTCTTTTGTCGAAAATCAGCCGATTTTGCTCGAACATTAAATGCCTCCAAATGGTATTTAATTAACTTCCCGAGCCCCTGGAAGCATGAAAATCACTTTAAACATGCTAATTTTAGCTCTAACACTGATGATCCACCTACAAATGTGAACTGACGTTCAAAAATAAAACATTTGAAAACGGACCATTTTCCACATTTCTGAAGCATGACGTAATGGGGGGGTGTTATCTCTTTTGTCGAAAATCAGCCGTTTTTGCTCGAACATTAAATGCCTCCAAATAGTATTTATTTCACTTCCCGAGCCCCTGGAAGCATGAAAATCACTTTAAACATGCTAATTTTAGCTCTAACACTGATGATCCACCTACAATGTGAACTGACGTTCAAAAATAAAACATTTGAAAACGGACCATTTTCCACATTTCTGAAGCATGACGTAATGGGGGGTGTTATCTCTTTTGTCGAAAATCAGCCGTTTTTGCTCGAACATTAAATGCCTCCAATGGTATTTATTTCACTTCCCGAGCCCCTGGAAGCATGAAAATCACTTTAAAACATGCTAATTTTAGCTCTAACACTGATGATCCACCTACAAATGTGAACTGACGTTCAAAAATAAAACATTTGAAAACGGACCATTTTCCACATTTCTGAAGCATGACGTAATGGGGGGGTGTTATCTCTTTTGTCGAAAATCAGCCGTTTTTGCTCGAACAATAAATGCCTCCAAATGGTATTTATTTCACTTCCCGAGCCCCTGGAAGCATGAAATCACTTTAAACATGCTAATTTTAGCTCTAACACTGATGATCCACCTACAAAATGTGAACTGACGTTCAAAAATAAAACATTTGAAAACGGACCATTTTCCACATTTCTGAAGCATGACGTAATGGGGGGGTGTTATCTCTTTTGTCGAAAATCAGCCGTTTTTGCTCGAACATTAAATGCCTCCAAATGGTATTTAATTAACTTCCCGAGTCCCTGGAAGCATGAAAATCACTTTAAACATGCTAATTTTAGCTCTAACACTGATGATCCACCTACAAATGTGAACTGACGTTCAAAAATAAAACATTTGAAAACGGACCATTTTCCACATTTCTGAAGCATGACGTAATGGGGGGGTGTTATCTCTTTTGTCGAAAATCAGCCGTTTTTGCTCGAACATTAAATGCCTCCAAATGGTATTTAATTAACTTCCCGGGGTGAAGAAACCCTTTTTGAGAACTCAGAGTGAGTAAATTGGCCATTTTCATGCACTTTTAAACCATTCCATAAATCTTGTGTTTTGGGCCCCTGGAAGCATGAAAATCACTTTAAACATGCTAATTTTAGCTCTAACACTGATGATCCACCTACAAATGTGAACTGACGTTCAAAAATAAAACATTTGAAAACGGACCATTTTCCACATTTCTGAAGCATGACGTAATGGGGGGGTGTTATCTCTTTTGTCGAAAATCAGCCGTTTTTGCTCGAACATTAAATGCCTCCAAATGGTATTTAATTAACTTCCCGAGCCCCTGGAAGCATGAAAATCACTTTAAAACATGCTAATTTTAGCTCTAACACTGATGATCCACCTACAAATGTGAACTGACGTTCAAAAATAAAACATTTGAAAACGGACCATTTTCCACATTTCTGAAGCATGACGTAATGGGGGGGTGTTATCTCTTTTGTCGAAAATCAGCCGTTTTTGCTCGAACATTAAATGCCTCCAAATGGTATTTAATTAACTTCCCAGGGTGAAGAAACCCTTTTTGAGAACTCAGAGTGAGTAAATTGGCCATTTTCATGCACTTTTAACCATTCCATAAATCTTGTGTTTTGGGCCCCCTGGAAGCATGAAAATCACTTTAAACATGCTAATTTTAGCTCTAACACTGATGATCCACCTACAAATGTGAACTGACGTTCAAAAAGAAAACATTTGAAAACGGACCATTTTCCACATTTCTGAAGCATGACGTAATGGGGGGGTGTTATCTCTTTTGTCGAAAATCAGCCGTTTTTGCTCGAACATTAAATGCCTCCAAATGGTATTTAATTAACTTCCCGGGGTGAAGAAACCCTTTTTGAGAACTCAGAGTGAGTAAATTGGCCATTTTCATGCACTTTTAACCATTCCATAAATCTTGTGTTTTGGGCCCCTGGAAGCATGAAAATCACTTTAAACATGCTAATTTTAGCTCTAACACTGATGATCCACCTACAAATGTGAACTGACGTTCAAAAATAAAACATTTGAAAACGGACCATTTTCCACATTTCTGAAGCATGACGTAATGGGGGGGTGTTATCTCTTTTGTCGGAAATCAGCCGTTTTTGCTCGAACATTAAATGCCTCCAAATGGTATTTATTTCACTTCCCGAGCCCCTGGAAGCATGAAAATCACTTTAAACATGCTAATTTTAGCTCTAACACTGATGATCCACCTACAAATGTGAACTGACGTTCAAAAATAAAACATTTGAAAACGGACCATTTTCCACATTTCTGAAGCATGACGTAATGGGGGGGTGTTATTCTCTTGTCGAAAATCAGCCGTTTTTGCTCGAACATTAAATGCCTCCAAATGGTATTTAATTAACTTCCCGAGCCCCTGGAAGCATGAAAATCACTTTAAACATGCTAATTTTAGCTCTAACACTGATGATCCACCTACAAATGTGAACTGACGTTCAAAAATAAAACATTTGAAAACGGACCATTTTCCACATTTCTGAAGCATGACGTAATGGGGGGTGTTATCTCTTTTGTCGAAAATCAGCCGTTTTTGCTCGAACATTAAATGCCTCCAAATGGTATTTAATTAACTTCCCGGGGTGAAGAAACCCTTTTTGAGAACTCAGAGTGAGTAAATTGGCCATTTTCATGCACTTTTAACCATTCCATAAATCTTGTGTTTTGGGCCCCTGGAAGCATGAAAATCACTTTAAACATGCTAATTTTAGCTCTAACACTGATGATCCACCTACAAATGTGAACTGACGTTCAAAAATAAAACATTTGAAAACGGACCATTTTCCACATTTCTGAAGCATGACGTAATGGGGGGGTGTTATCTCTTTTGTCGAAAATCAGCCGTTTTTGCTCGAACATTAAATGCCTCCAAATGGTATTTATTTCACTTCCCGAGCCCCTGGAAGCATGAAAATCACTTTAAACATGCTAATTTTAGCTCTAACACTGATGATCCACCTACAAATGTGAACTGACGTTCAAAAATAAAACATTTGAAAACGGACCATTTTCCACATTTCTGAAGCATGACGTAATGGGGGGGTGTTATCTCTTTTGTCGAAAATCAGCCGTTTTTGCTCGAACATTAAATGCCTCCAAATGGTATTTATTTCACTTCCCGAGCCCCTGGAAGCATGAAAATCACTTTAAACATGCTAATTTTAGCTCTAACACTGATGATCCACCTACAAATGTGAACTGACGTTCAAAAATAAAACATTTGAAAACGGACCATTTTCCACATTTCTGAAGCATGACGTAATGGGGGGGTGTTATCTCTTTTGTCGAAAATCAGCCGTTTTTGCTCGAACATTAAATGCCTCCAAATGGTATTTATTTCACTTCCCGAGCCCCTGGAAGCATGAAAATCACTTTAAACATGCTAATTTTAGCTCTAACACTGATGATCCACCTACAAATGTGAACTGACGTTCAAAAATAAAACATTTGAAAACGGACCATTTTCCACATTTCTGAAGCATGACGTAATGGGGGGGTGTTATCTCTTTTGTCGAAAATCAGCCGTTTTTGCTCGAACATTAAATGCCTCCAAATGGTATTTATTTCACTTCCCGAGCCCCTGGAAGCATGAAAATCACTTTAAACATGCTAATTTTAGCTCTAACACTGATGATCCACCTACAAATGTGAACTGACGTTCAAAAATAAAACATTTGAAAACGGGACCATTTTCCCACATTTCTGAAGCATGACGTAATGGGGGGGTGTTATCT